>NC_137113.1:23910912-24025912 GCF_949357685.1 Gobio gobio
TAGCTGTCATGCTCAAACAGAGCAATGTTTTGACATGTTTTGATAGCACCACAGAGCCACTTATGAATGGTGAGGTGAAATGTTAACATTAAAAAAAAACACATATCACCTTTAAGTAAATATATGCAAATTGAGAACCAGCAATCTGCAAGAGTGTGATTTTGTCATTTGTGTTAATAATATTTTTTTTACTTAGAAATGCTCATAATCTGTTAATCAACATGGGGTTTAAAAAATAACATCACACACATCTTTTCATTTCTTACACTTCTGAGTTAAAAGCAAAGATGAAATGAAAAATACTTTATATATAACGAGCAAATTGAATGGCAAAATGTTAAGATTCAAAGGAAAATCTCTCACACACACACACACACACACACACACACACACACACACACACACACACACACACACACACACACACACACACACACACACACACACACACACACACACACACACACACACACACACACACACACACACAGAGAGAAACAAGAGATCTTGTGAAAATAAGCTACGACTAGTGCACACACACACACACACACACACACACACACACACACACACACAATTTCCTGAAGCAAAAGAAACCAAGCATAATGCAAAATAATTCCTAAAACTTTTTTATGCTTCAAACCATCCACACCCATCAGTTTGAATATTCAGTCACTGAACAAAATTGATAAATAACAGACATATAAATACACTAATAAATACAGAAAAAAATATATAAAAAAGAGATCAGTATTGATCAGCCTTCAAACTCAGCAAACGAGTGCATTCAGATGGATCAGCACGCACGCACGCACGCACACACACACACACACACACACACACACTAAAAACCAGTAAAAACTATCAAGGACTTAAAAAAAGAACTCAAACACAGTGAACTAGGGGTTCTCTTGCAATAAACAGTCAAATAAATAACATAATCAAAACAAAAGAGCATCTGCCTCGTTCTCCAATGCCTAGCCATCTGTGGTCCGATTCAAAACAACAGGTGGATAGCGACGCAAACTGTTACTTTAGGTTGTGTTTCTGTGATTTCCTTTAAAAAAGGACAACAGGAACTGACATGTGACCACCTGTGGGCAGTTGAAGAGTGCTGAATAACATCTATCCACCGATGCTAAGGAACTATTCAGGCAAAGGAGGGAGAGGACAGAAGTAAGTCCTGTAATGTCACTAAATGCACCAGGAGAAAGACAAGAGCAAATCATATGGAATGTTCTTGTTCTTAAGTGCCAGAGATGTGAAATCTGGGGTCATAACAAATCCATTCGTTTAGCACTTTTTGGGTCCCCATGCCGATGCTTGTTTCGGTGCTATTCCAGATCCAAATGTAGGGAACTCTTCAGCACTGCTCATGTCTGGTGCCTGGATGTCGCAAAGAGGAAAAAGGAATGATTATGATGGCAATTAAGCTTTGTGATACACAGTGGTTAAGTAATTCTTTTAGAAATGACCTTGTTCCCTTGTGCATTCCAGGGGGCGTCCCGCACAACAAAGCCTTTAGCCAGGGCTTTGTTATCCTCATCATTTCCTCCTGTCCCCATCGTCTTTGAAGGAGGCTTCATATAAGCTGCCAGAGTCTCTGTCTCTGTGACACTCAACATCTAGGAGGAAAGATGAGTAAGTGTGAATGTAAGAGAAAGGAAAACAAAAGAGACGCAATCTATCCGTGTAGAAACTCACATATTCTTCTTCCAGGTTAAGCAGATGGTCAATGGCGTTATCTACATTCTCTGGCAGTCCTGTGACAGTAACCTTGTTCGGGTCCTCAGAACCTGGCTGAGGAAACCGTATATCAACCTGGAATAAAGAAGATAAGTATTAAGGCTCCTCTGAAGCAAATATGTAGCAAGTATATAGCTGAATCATTAATTTTCAATAAAAATTAAAATAAAAAAAGTACTACATTTTTGTGAAATAATCAAATTTTTCTGAATTATTCTTATTGATTAAGGTTTTATTTAATAATAATATATTTAAAAAAAAATTATAATAATAAAAGTAATTATTGTGATAAATATTATCACTGTTGTTGTTATTATACATATTTTTTTTAAATACTTTTTATTATCATGATAAATATTATCACCTAAGTTTAGGTGTTATAGTTCTGTCACTGTTTGCAAATAAACATTATTAAATAATTCTTTTTTTAGAATTATTATTTATTATGTACTATTATTACAGTTTTTCTCAAATGCTAAAACACAAAAACCAATCCTCTAAACCAAATGACCAGTTGTCTAAACACATTGACTAAATCTAGCCATCATTTTCCAATATCATAAACACATTTCACATAAAGACACAATTCACAAAACACAATCCTCCGTTCTCATAAATCTTAACACATTTTTCCTTGCTAAAACACAAGTTGCAAAAGAACTCTGCTCATATTCTCAAATGAAAGCTCATGTGATGCAAAATGCTTGCCACAGTCAGCAATATTTGAACACAATGAACACACCTGGCGTCATTCATTACACACAACGACTCAAAATTGAAGACACTTGTTGCTAATGCTGTGACCACATGTATAAAAGCAAGTTCAGAGTGCACAGTTTGCTGAAGATTCCAAACAAACACAATGGATGAAGGCAGAGTCAGGGGAAGAGGAATTTGAGTCAGAGGAGGGAGAAGAGCTGACCATGGAAGAAGAAGAGCAGGCCAACAAGGGAGAGGAGAAGGTCCATGAGGGAGAGCAAGACAACCTCGCACCATCATTACGGACGAGATGCGAGAATGCCACATAGAGGTGGGAGGGTTGCCATATTTACAGCGGCACAAGAAACCCTCATTGTGGATATGGTTCGTGAGACTGCGGGAGATCAGAGACAAAGTCATTGCCGATAATGTCAACTTTGAGAGCATTGATGTCAGCTTGGCCACAATAGGCAGAGTTCTCCGGCGCCAAAAGATGCGGATGAAACAGGTCTATAGGGTTCCCTTTGAGCGCAACTCTGCGCGACACAAAGACCTACGTTACGAGTATGTGCAAGTAAGTATACAGGGAGTGCAGAATTATTAGGCACGTTGATTTTCTGATCATATTTTTTTTCCAGGCACATTTGACCAATTCCAAACCACAGTAATCCTAATAACTACTATTGATTTAGTATTTAATAATGTATAAGTGATATATAATTGTTCATGAAGGCTGGAAATGAAAATCACCTTATATTCAAGTGTGCAGAATTATTAGGCATGTTTTCTTTTACAGTTAAATTGAGCCAAAAAAGAGATTTAACTCAGACTGAAAAGTCAAAAAGTATTAAATGCCCATGAGAAGGATGCAATACTAATGCAAAACTAGACATTACAGTTAAGGCATGACCATTGGACAGTGAAATGCTCGTTGGGTCAGCAGGATCTGACAAAAACAGGTGGTGAAGAAAAGACACCTGTTAACTGCAAAAGAATTAAGAATTAAGGTGAAGAATTAAGGGTGAAACCATCAGGAACCCTTTAGTCTCCAGCGCCACCATTTTCCAAAGCTGCAACCTACCTGGAGTCTCCAGAAGTGCAAGGTGTCAGGATCTCAGAGACTTCAGTTAGGTAAAGAATCCTAAAAAATGACCCCCACTAAATAAGAATCATAAGCTCATAAGCTCATAATCATAAGTGTTGTAAAATACATGAAGCCTGCTTTTTTATAGGCTTTATAGGTTTTATAGGTTGAGAATGACTCTTGAAGTACCAGCACCACATCCTCTAGTACCACTGTTTGAAGAATTCATCTTCCAGAATTTGGCAGTACGTTTTGAGAGTTCATTTTTAGTCCATCTCTGCAAAACGGACTTCAGGATGGACTAAAATGAACTCCCAAAACGTACTGCCAGATTCTGGAAGATGAATTCTTCAAACAGTGGTACTAGAGGATGTGGTGCTGGTCCTTCAAGAATCACTCTCAACCTATCTGTCCATAAAGCCTATAAAAAAACCTTCTTCATGTATTTTACAACACTTCAGCTTGTGATTCTTATCTAGTGGGGGTCATTTTTTAGGATTCTTTACCTAACTGAAGTCTCTGAGATCCTGACACCTTGCACTTCTGGAGACTCCAGGTAGGTTGCAGCTCTGGAAAATGGTGGCGCTGGAGACTAAAGGGTTCCTGATGGTTTCACCCTTAATTCTTCACCTTAATTCTTAATTCTTTTGCGGTTAATAGGTGTCTTTTCTCCGCCACATGTTTTTGTCTGACCCTGCTGACCCAACGAGCATTTCACTGTCCAATGGTCACGCCTTAACTGCAATGTCTAGTATTGCATTAGTATTGCATCCTTCTCATGGGCATTTAATACTTTTTGACTTTTCAGTCTGAGTTAAATCTCTTTTTTGGCTCAATTTATCTGTAAAAGAAAACATGCCTAATAATTCTGCACACCTGAATATAAGGTGTTTTTCATTTCCAGCCTTCATGAACAATTATATATCACTTATACATTATTAAATACTAAATTAATAGTAGTTATTAGGATTACTGTGGTTTGGAATTGGTCAAATGTGCCTGGAAAAAAATATGATCAGAAAATCAACGTGCCTAATAATTCTGCACTCCCTGTACATCCGTGTTCACAGTACAGTTAGTGGACATACTGTGTTGCTCAGTGGCCTACATTACTTCTGGACAATACTGTGCTACCTGATTGACTGTTGTTCTGAACACCTGTGCACTTTCACATTTTCACAGAGGATATTACAGTTGGACACGATGAGTACCTCTTCCTGGATGAGGCTGGCGTCAACCTGCAGAAACGAAGGCAAAGAGGCCGTAACATCATTGGCCAAAGAGCCATCACTGAGGTTCCTGGCCAACGGGGGGGGGGGGGGGTGGGGTGGGGGGGGGGGGGGGGTGTAATATTACTCTTTGTGCGGCCATGGGTTTGGAGGGGCTTGTCCACCGGCATGCTGTCCTTGGGTCTTACACCAGCCAACGTCTCCTCACCTTCCTAGAGGAGCTAAAAGACATCCTCCTGGACCGCCAACAACACCATCCTGGGCCCGCACATCACATTTATGTAATCATTTGGGACAATGTACGCTTCCACAGAACAAACCAAATCAGAGAGTGGTTCACCACCAACAGTAACCACTTTTTAAACGTCTGTCTGCCACCCTACTCCCATTTCCTGAACCCTATAGAGGAGTTCTTCTCATCGTGGAGATGGAAGGTTTATGACAGACAACCATACACTAGAGAGAACCTCCTAAGGGCAATGGAGCTGGCCTGTGTTGACATCCCAGTGGAGGCCTTCCAAGGATGGATTCGCCATTCCAGGGCATTTTTCCCGCGGTGCCTGGCAAGAGACAATATAGCCTGCGATGTGGATGAGGTGATGTGGCCCGATGCAGCTCAGCGACATGATGCCGCACAGTGATTGTGGTGTGTGTGTGTGTGTGGTGTGTGAATAAAGTAAATAAAAAAAACTTCACACCCTGATCATGTTTTCAAGAGTACTGTTGTGTGCAATAGATTCTGTTTTTGCATTGAGTTGTGTTACTGTAGTGTACATGCAGAATTTACTATAGATTTATACTCTTCATATGAAACTCACAAATCTAAATGCCTAATCCTCTGCAGAGATCTAAGAAGATCCATTACTGTAAAGTTTCTAAAAATATGCATTGTCAGTTATGAAACAAAGAACCTTCACACAAATTGAGCATTGTGTTTTCAATTGTTTTGCTGTAGTGTGTAATGATGTGTATAGTGTTTACATTTTTGAAAGCTTCGAGCTGCTCTTTTGGTGTGAAAGTTTGAAGTGAGAAGGTGCGGTTGTGTTTATGTAGCTTTAGAAAAGGGTGTTGTGTTTAGACATTGGGGAACATGGAGGAAACTTTTGTGAAATGTGTTTTAGCATTTGAGAAAAACTGTAATTAAAACAACAATAATAATTATTATTAGTGATGGTTATTGCTTTTTTAACATTAATAACACTAATTTAAACAAAAATAACAGGAATAGAAGTAATATTAATAATATTATTTAATAAATGATATATTCTTTTAATTATTATTAATAGTATTAACATAATTAGATTATTATTATAATTATTAATGCTTTAAATATATTTATTATTATTTTATTATTATTATTATTGTTGATGGTATTGTTGGTTTAATAATAACAAGAATAGTTTATTATTGAGGATGATATTTTCTATAATTATTCATTTTTCTTCTTGTTGTTAATATACTTTTTAACATTACGGTGTTAAATATTATGACTACGTACTCCAGTTTAGATAGTTATTACTGTTGGCGAATACACAAACTGTTCTTACTTTGAACTCCTCCATGAGTTTCCGAATGGCCTTGCCACGGGCTCCAATGATGCGTGCGTGGACCCGCCGGTCCAGCCGGATGTCCTCGCTCACCATTTCCTGTAGCGCTGCCACCAACTGCTCTATAGCTGCCTTGGCCTCATTAGCATTCCTCTCATAACCTGAGATCACGATTACATCCTAGAAAGGAGACAAAGACAAGTGAAGAAAGACTGACAGGAAGAGAGACAGAAATATGATAGCAGGTATGAAAGGTATGAGTAACAGAAAAAGCTGAAGAATTCTAAAACAACGAGGGCAGAACCAGTCTGGGTTAAAGAATGAGGAAATGCCCTCTCGAAAACAATCTGCTTTTGAGACACATTCTTTGCTCATACATACCTGCTGCTCATCACCCTTGTCAGGGAACTGCACATTGACATCATAGTCTTTGCGTATTTGAGAGATGACAGCTCCTTTGCGGCCAATAATTTTGGGGTGATATTTGGACTCTACAGTGAGCGACACCTTGTAGCTCCGTAAGGCCTACAAACAGATTTAGTAAACAATAAATGAATATCAATATCATGAAGCAAGTCTCACGTTGTATATGGAAATTATGTCAGATTTTGTACCCGATCTTCCTGCTCCGCCTTCAGCTCCTGGACTCTCTCCAGCAGCCCCTGTTTGGCCCGCTCCACACTTTCCACCTGTCCAGTGATCTTTATGATATCTGACTGTTGCTCAGGCTGAGGAACCCAAATGTTCACCTATAGAGTACAGTACAATCAGGCACCTTCACTCGTCAGTTTGACTTTCTTTTGTTCATTAAACACAAAAGGAACATCTCCTTTTGTGTTCCACAAAAGACAATAAAGTCATACTTGTTTGGAATTAAATGATGGTGATGTAACTGATTTTCATTTTAGGCTGAACTATCCCTTTAACACGGTTTTGTTCACTGCACTCTGTTATGGTTGGTTGGTTTATACTGTGTTACCACCCTAACACAGTATCATAACCTTAAAGGGTAACTTCAGTGATTTAGCATTAAGCTTTGTATTTAAACTGGGTCATTTATGCAGTAGAAATGTGAAATTATTTTTGAATTTGGTGCCTTCTAGACTGAGAAAAGACAGAAAATGTATTTTTGTCTCATGTGGATGAAAGACAACAACTCCCAGAATGCACTTGCTTCGCTGCCCTACGAGGCCACTCCGTACACCGTCGTTTTGATCTTCATAGTAATAAAATCATTTCAACACTACAATTAAAAACTGAACGTGTCTTTTCAATAAAGTGTGAGTGAGCCGAACGAAAGTCACAGCACAGACGCAGCAGTGTCAGATTTCCTCAGCAGTGTCAGATTTCCTTCATCACGAAGAGCTGAGGTAACGTTAATCGCCAGCCTGGCACGTTTTCAGATCGCATATGGAAGCTAAACTATCACAGGAATTCATTGAAAAGTTGAAACACTCACTTTACTCTGCACCGCGCTGCGTTATGATGATTGTCCGTGCGGCCGCCTGTGTCTTACATTCTGTGCGTGAGATCTCTCCCCTATGGGCGGGTTGATAACATGCGGAACAGCTCCATCTAGTGGCTGTAGTCTTTAGCCTCTGGCCAAAAAATCCTCAGATGACGCAAAATTACGATATTTGCGTCATCGGAGGAATTTTTCTAGAAATAAAATGCATAATTCTCTCATCTCAGGGGGATATGAGGGGGGAAAGTCCCATAATTTGAATATACTACCGGGTTTCTACTGATACAAAGCCTAATGCTAAATCACTGAAGTTACCCTTTAAATAAATTGAAAATACAAATAAGAAATGTTGGGTGAAAAAAGGTAAACATGAAACTAAACCGCCAGTAGGTGGCGGCAATTGACCGCCTTAATGAGTGAGTCATTGATTTGTTCATTCAAACGATTCGTTCAAACAGCTGATTCATTCTAGAATGAGGCAGTTGTTTATGAATGGGTCATTGATTATTTGACTAAACTGATTCATTCAAATCACTGAATCATTCAGTAATGAAAACACGGTTGAGTGTTGCTGTGAGAAACAATTGTGATGGTACTCAGGAAGTCGTGTGGTGTTGCTTAACTGTATCATATGTTATAAATATATAAAAAGGTGTGAAGGATCATGTGACACTTAAGACTGCAGTAATGGCCACTAAAAACAATATTAAGAATATGAGAAGTTATTTTAAACTGTAACAATATTACAATCAATGCAGGCTTGGCGAGTATAAAAGACTTCTTTCAAAAACATCAAACCTCCAAACCGACCCCAAACTTTGGACAAGTAGTGTACATAAAGTATCATTCAATATGTCTCTACCTCATAGTCCTCCATCATTTTCCTTATTCCAATTCCTTTCTGTCCTATGATGTATCGATGAAGGTCATAGGAAACTTCAACATCAATCGTCACAGGAACTAAGGCCTCGAGTGTAAAAAGAAGAGGCAGGATAAAGAGGATCAAAACCAAATCCACAAAGGACAAAAGAGACCGCTGAAATTCCAGAATTCCTTACGAGTAAAGCTGCACGTGCCAACTCGCACTTTTCTGCCCGACCCGTCACAGTGATGACATCGCATTTCCGAGGGATGAGGTCCGTATCCCCATTCTCCTGAGGTGCAGGTTCCTGAGCTGCCAGCCACAAATAAAACAAAAAATTACAGCTCGTAAACACTGCCGTCATCAACAGATACAATGACATCTGAACTAATTTGAGAGAACTAATTTGAAATACCTGCAGACTCATCTCTATCTGGAAATTTGATCTGGACTTCATGTTCCCGTGTAATTTGTTGTATTCTGCAGCCTTTGGGTCCCATGATGGCTCTGTGGTACCGCTGAGGAATCAACACCTCCACACTCACCTGTGACTCCTGACAACACACCAGCAGATAATGACAGTCAATGAGTGGAATGTGCTAGTGTTTCTTCTCTGATATTTCCTTCATAAGCAGGCTACATGTACTACCACTCAAAAGTTTAGAGTCAGTAAGATTCTTTAATGTTTTTCTCATTAAAGAGTCTCTTATTCTCACCAAGGCTGCATTTATTTGAGAATATAAAATCTTACTCACCCCAAACTTTTGAACAGTACTGTATAACTAGAGGTCGAGCGATAGTGGATTTTACTGATAATGATAACTAAGTTGGACCACGCTGGCCGATAACCGATTAATCAACCGATAGTTTTTCAAATAGATACTGAATAAAAACAAACATAACATAAAATCGTGCTAAACTCTATTACAAAAACTTAAAAACAGTACTGAACCATGAAAATGTACTGTACTTTTTCTTAAATATAAAAGATATTCATATATTTATTATACCTTGATCATTCATGTTAGTTGATAGTGCATTACTAATGTTAAGAGAAACAACTTTCAAATGTAAAAATGTATTAGTAAACGATGATTTATTAACCTTAGTTAAATGTTAAAAATGGAATCTTATTGTAAAGCGTTACCATTTCATATAAATCCAAACAGTCATGCTTAAAGATGGCCATCTTTAATTTTCTACACAAAGGCCATAGCATTGATATTAGACACATGTATAATGTATGTATACTCTCACACTTCATTTGCTTCTATTTTAGAACACTTGATGATTAACTCATCAAAATAAAAAGATAAGTATTACAGTGACGATAAAAAAAGAGCTGAAATTGAATGCGTTTCTGATTTGTTTATTCGTTTCTGTCAGCTGCATGACACTTTAAATATGCAACTTTGCTGCATAACGAATACATAAAAGCGACCAGCTGGATATAAACTAATGCAAATAGTTTGTGACAATTGTGACATTAAACATTTGGGTCGGACTTGCATGTATTTTTGGTCACATTGAGGTAGGCTACAAATGTTAGCATCCTATTAACCTCGACGGCAAACATACTGCTGTTCTCCACTAATGCAGCATCTAGTCAACAAATGAATGACTTTACAATGACATGCAGTGTAGTGTACTGTATAACATACCGTTTTATTGTCAGTTTTAAATCTGCATCTGAAGTGTCCCATTCTGTACAGCGTGCAGCCTCACGTGTCAAAACAAACTCCACTAGGCGTCAGTGATAGTTTTTATTTCGCCTCTAGAGGACGCTCTTGTACTGTATAATGACAGCGGACTCTTCTCAGCCGCTCCAGTAACGGACGCAACACGGAAAAACTAACTGTGTGGATTTTTGCCGATTGTTCCAGCAATCGGTTATCGGTGCCGATTAATCTGCAAAACCGATCAATCGGTCGACCTCTACAGAAAACAATATTAATATTTTACAATATTAAATCACAATACGTATAAGTTCACGTTTCAACAACAACACAGTCAAAATTGGATTAGAGACTCACCAGATCTCGAACGATCTCCTGTATGCGTTTCTTAGCAGCGTCCACACACTCTCTGGGTCCTTTGAGAGTGATGCTGTCACTGTGTGTGCCCGTGCGAGGGAAGCTAACGGCTACGCCGCCATATTCCTCCGCCAACTCTCTCAACACCTGCCCTCTTCGACAGACGAAGTGACGGTGATGCCGGGGCTCCACGATCATACTGTCCTCTATCACATCATCCTGAGGGGAAGTACAGATGAACTGAAGAAGGTGCATATAAAGAAACTAAACAATTCAAATTTCAAATACACAACTTTCTCTTCTGTCATACCAGATTTTTGATGAGCATCTCCAGCTCTTTCTGAGCAAGCCATACCGCCTCCTCTTTACCCATGATGGTAATGTGGTCCTGTTCTGGCTCATCTGGTGATGGGAAAATGATCCGTGCTCCGGTTCGATCCCGTACGCGTCGGATGTTAGCTCCTCCTCTGCCTATCAGAAACTTGTGGTACTCTGGCTTGGCTTGAAGCTCCACTGAGAAGTTGTTGACTTGCTGTTGGGACAAAAGACAAATGTCTCACATAGACTGAATGACTGGAAATATAACAGTGTTTCCTGCACTGCTGTCTTTTTTGCTTTTCTGTTGTTCATCTTCATCCCATTACTTACCTTCTCCTCCGCCAGTTGCAACAGTTGTCTCCTGGCTCTCTCCACCTCCTCTGCAGGACCTCGGATAGTGACCTTGTCCAACCCTGAGCCCTCCGCAGGGAAGTGGATATGAACACCCCCACACTCTTCCATTACGGAGCGCACCAGACTGCCTTTGGATCCAATCAGAGAGTTATGCAGCTTGGCTGGGATGGAAACCTCAGCCTCTTTCAGGTTGGCCTGGGACAATTGAAAGATTAAGCGAGAATTTGAGAGAGAAGGAAAAACTAAGAGTACTGGGAATTACACCTCTAACACGTTCTCTAGCTTCGTGTTTCTCTCACCAGCTCTTTCTCAATGGCGAGGATCCGATCTCGTGCGGCTTCACAGCTGCTCTTCTTGCCTGTGATCACAATCATCTCAGAGTTGCTGTTTTCCGTTGGGAGATCAATCTTGGTGCTGGTCTCCTCACGTATCTATATAGACACAACAACAACCTCTAATATAAAAAAACAATTTGTACAACAAAAAAACAGAAATTGTACTGTATATTTTGGAATAAATATTATAAAACTAATAAAAAACATGACAAAATAACAAAATTACTAGAATAAATAATAAAATAATAATAATAAAAAAAAAAAAAAAATATATATATATATATATATATATATACCGTTTCGGTACAGGGCTTTCGGTTTGGTGCACGCGTATACCGAACGGTTTCCGAATGTAAAAAGTTAACAGTCGGCTTGTTTTAAGCGTAGAACACACTTCACAAAATATGAAATATTACTGAATATAAGAAATAATAAATTATACTAAAATTGTATAATACATTGTTATAAATTATATTATAAATAAATGATTATAATATAATACTAAAATAACATTACTATGAACTGTCCTTGTATGGAAATATAAAAAAAAAAACAGAAGACAGACAATCATACTGTGAACTATCACTTTAAAGCAGGGGTCTCCAAACTCGGTTCTGGAGGGCCACTGTCCTGCAGAGTTTAGCTCAACCTCAAATAAACACACCTGAACCAGCTAATCAGTGTCTTACAAGGCCCTAGTAAGATTCAGGCCCTGAAAAACTGACTTCTGCAGCGGAGTTCTTCCGGCAGTCAAAGCGGCATTACGTCGTGAAAGTGCGGACTCAGAGGAAGACCTCGAGGGTTTAGGGTGCCATTTGGGACAGGGCCACTGATTAGCTGGTTCAGGTGTGTTTAATTGGGGTTGGAGCTAAACTCTGCAGGACAGCGGCCTTCCAGGACCGAGTTTGGAGACCCTTGCTTTAAAGGATTATTAATTCTGTTACAGTATAAAAAAGTTAACTTTACAAATCTAAATAAAATGGCTGTTTCTTCACCTTTTTAATGTTGGCACCTCCTTTGCCAATGATGTTTTTGTGGAACTGCTTGTGGATGGGTACAGAAATTGAGAAGCTGCTCTCAACCTAATAACATGATGAACATATAATTATACATGAGAAAATGTAAAGGCTTAATTTCTCGACTGTAAACAACAGTCAATATACCTTCAAAACAGACTACAGTAGCATTGCAGGAAATAGAAAAAAAATCTGTAATTTGTCATCTGTTGGCAGAGTATAATAATTCCACAGCTGCCTGAGCACATAATAGCTACTGTATTTGTGAACTATGTATTAGTCACTAAGCAAATGTTATTTCAGAGCAGGAAGGAAGCAAGAGGAAATTACACTTGTACCAGCTCAGCGATGAGTTTCTGCAGAAACTTTGCACATTTCTCCACCTCGTTTTTAGGCCCTCGGAGCTGCACTATGTCACTTTTTTGTTGCTGGTCTGGAAAGATGATAATGACCTGCAGAAATGAAACCAAAGGCATCTATATGAAATCATCTATCATGTCATGCTACAAAAAACTTAAAGCAGAATATGGCTGTCTGTGTTTTACAAAAATATATCTATGAGCACCTCAGGGAACTTGTCCCGCACTTCTCTGATCTTCTCTCCTTTCTGCCCAATGATGGTGCGGTGAAACTTCTGCTCTATGATCAGATCTTTTGTGCGTTCATTTTCCTAGAGCATCAAAAATGCTAGAAAATTAAAAATCTTAAACCATGCAGATGGGTTCATGTCATGTATAGAGTGCTTTTGTGCTACCATATATAGTACGCCTCACCATACGCTGGGCCATGTCCATCAGTTCCTTGCGAGCGAGCTGTACTCCCTGAGGATCGCCCTCGATACGAACTAACCCACAGCGCTCTGAGTCCTGAGGAATCCTCACTGATACCTTATACTGCTCCTTTATCCGATTTACTAGCGAAAAGCACCAAAAAATTCAATTATCTACTTTTAAAACTTTACTGTAACAAATATGTTATGGATAACTCAAAGGTAACAATCAGATCAAGTGTGAAAAACAATCAATAATTTTTCTCTGTTTTTTTTTCTCTGTGGTCATGAAGAGACATGAAAAATTATATTTAAAACATGACAACTCTTGCTACGCTACAATGCCGATGTTGTTTATTGTTTATAATGTGATGAATGATTGCTGCAGGAATAACCTACAACAAACACTGAACCAGACTATTTGATTGTTAAGAAAGCAATCCCATTGGCTGCAGGATCAGCAGAGCCCAATCAGCTCGCACCATGCAGTAATGAAGTGATTGCATGTAAAGGACCTATCAGTCTGCGTCCTCTAGAGTTTCGTGACTGTATAGATATTTGTATAGAGAGGGAAAAGAACATTTGCATCTGCTGAATTGTGATATTGTGCGCTGCTTGCAGTCAAATAACGTGTAAAACCACAATTTGACTATTCAAACATTACTTTTTCTAGCTCTGCCATGAGCTCTTTATTAAACATTTCTAAAAGATTCTAAACTTACTGTTGGCTCCGTTTTTGCCAATGAGATGTCTATGGAAACGTTGGTCAATATTAATCTCTGCAAAGTCCATTCTCGCCATCTGAACGAAGAAAAATAAAATACTTGAGCACTATACCTAAACAGTATGTTTTGATTCCACAAATTCAGTCTAAAACTGAAGAAAAAAAAACATAATAGCATATGTTAAATGATTTGGCAACCAAACATTTGTCCCCTGACATTTTCTATTTAGTTTTAATTCACATTTCTATCGTCATTAAAAAAAATGAACAGACTGATAATAAGATATTCAAGTGTTCTCTGACCAGGTCTTTGATGATCTCCTGTATCTGAGCCTGGGCTTGTTCTACCTCCTCCGTCGGTCCCTCCAGACTGATACGTTCCTCTCCATCAGTAAACTCTATATGAACCTAGTGATGAGAAACAGTCACAGAATCACAATATAGGGCCTATTGTTTATGATTATGCTTAAGAGTTTTAATATTAATGCTTTTTATGTGATAGAATATATTATTATTCATTATTAAAGGATTTAGACATTAAGGAATACAGTGCTCCAGGGATAAGTCCTAAATCTCGGAAACAAATTAGCATTTTTGCACTTCCGTTTCCAATGTCCCGAAAAGTTTTTTCTTTTTTTTGAACTCCAGTCTGAGTTCCATCTGGAACAACAAATAATAAATGAAAATAGTGATGGGAACAATTTAATTTTATTCTATGAAAATATTTATTTTCTTGAAAAAAGCTAACGTGGCTAAATAGGACTACAGAGGTTGTCGGTGACATTAAATGTCATCACGCTGTCACTTGTCCGCTTTTTCAGTCTTGTTGTGTTTATACTTAAGCTCTTGTAAACTATTTTAAATAAATTTTTCTTAGTGAAAGTGACATGTGAAAGCTAAGTTTGGTAACACAACACGGAATTTGTCTTCTGCATTTAACCCAACCAAGTTAATGCACACACATTAGGAGTAGTGAACACACACCGCAAACCTTGGACACACACACCCGGAGCAGTGGGCGGCCATTATGCTGTGGCGTCCAGGGAGCGATTGGGGGTAAGGTGCCTTTCTCAAGGGCACCTAAGTCATTTCCTGCCGGATTGAGAATTGAACCCGTAACCTTCGGGTTACCAGTCTGACTCTCTAAACATTAAGCCACGAGTCACGACTGTCCTTAAAATCAAATTTTCTCAATTGTAGATTTTAAATTAAGACTCAAAAGTTGTGAGAAGCTTAGTTGGGCTGATACTGAAGTTGTGTGACTGTGATGTATCCTAACATTCCTTTTTATTTCTGCTGATTGTATTTAGGCATCAAAGTTGTTCTTAATTGTGAAGATTATCTTCATCAACAAAACATCAAAAACGTTTGTTGGTCAGATTTTCTGCAAGAATCCAAAAGCCAATGAAAAAATCCAGTGTTATGCTAACTTTCGTTTTGGCCTACAAAAATACGTCATCCCTACAGCACTCTATTCTCAGTTCTCACTTGCCATATTCTATTCTAGTATCTTATAACAGTGAGTCCTCATTTCGCTTTTTAAAGGGATAGTTCACCCATAAATGAAAATTTTATGTTTATCTGCTTACCCCCAGACCTCACGCACCGGAAGTGAGTTTTGTACACGATCTGACGTAGTTTTACACAACATATCTTGTACAGGCCTCACTCACTGGAAGTGATGGCGTGCTCAAGGCTGTTGGACATAGTGGTGTATTAAAGGTAAAGAATTCTGTTCAATTCTGAACAGAATTCTGAAAAATAAATACTGTTCTGTTTCTCGCACAAACCGATCGGTTCGTGTCTTAAGACATCAATGAGTCGTCACGAGTCGCAGGGTTTAATTTGGATTTGTCTGTGCATGTTTTTTTTAGGGATGCACCGAATCCAGGATTGGCCGAATATTGGGCTTTTTGACGGGGTTCGGTTTCTGCTGAACCTTAGAATTTTTTTCCACCGAACCGAACCCTAGGCTTGCACTACGCGCGCTCCACTGGTCGAACGTAATGACGGCGCAGTTGTTTATGGGAAGGTGCTTACTAGGTGGACCGTTCGAATACAGGCTGTGAGAAAGTCAAAATGGAACTTGTGATCAGAAAATGTGGCAGAACTTTCAGTCAAAAGAAGGCGATTCAAGTCGAGCTACATGTTCAATTTGCAATGCCGATTTGTCTCGTGGTGACAAGGTCCCTAAACAATATCCGCTGTTAAAACATTTGCGTATGAAACAACTGAAAGAATATGAGTTGTGCATGAAGGAATCTACAGACAGCAGCCGAAATGCAGCAAAGACAGTGTTGTCTATTCTTAATTAAAATTAAATAAAAAATACACTGCTGTAGGGATGCTCAGTCGGTTAATTTTCCCAACCGACAACAGCTGCTCATTATCCGATTATTAACAGTTAACTGATAAGATTATAATATTGAATTGACATTAAAAAAAAAATACGATTGACGAGTGTCTATGACCCGTTAAAAAGACTGGTTTATTTTACCGTGCAAACAGCAGCATACAGATCAGATACAATATAAATAAAAATAATAAAATAAATAGGCCTACACTAAATATTTTTCACTTAAATAATCTACTAAATTAAGATGACAAAACAAAAATACACTGAATCCGTTTGAAGCTTTGAAGAACCGGAATAGTTTTTTTGTCAAATAAAAATAGCAGGCCTACCTCTATCCACACCTTGTATTGTTTTTATTTTTTTTAAAGTAACATGTCTAATTGATGTGGGTTAGTCTGGAGCACAACCTATTGACAGAAAACACCCTCTCAAGCTTTGTTTATTGTCTGTCTCCGCAGCGCGAGCCTCTGACTGCGTGCACGCCTTCTGCGCTCTCCGTTGTGCTGTTCTTTGAAACGACAAAGGGCAACTCGGGGTAATTGTTCTATAAACCATCAGGAAATAGTGGCGAGAAGAACATACGTGACAATGTTTACTTTAGTAAACTTGACCAAAACCACACTACGAAAAGCCTTAAACAAGGCTTCAGATGGCACTGATGTCCCGGGAATACAGAGATAACGCCTCGCTAGAGTGGCCAGCCTCGGGAAGTGCCTTTAATTTGCTTTCCACTAGTCTTGTGTTCCATTGGAGAAACAAAGTCACCTATATATTGGATGCCCTGGTGGGTAAGCAGATAAACATCAAATTTTCATTTTTGGGTGAACTATCCCTTTAATACCTTAGGAAGCTGCTGTGTAATGCGACTGATGTTCTGTCCTTTCTTGCCGATGATGAATCGATGGAGCCAGGCCGGAGCAATCACCTCCACCACAATCACACTTTTAGCCTGCAGAACAAACAAGTGCCATGTTAAAGATGCCATTGCATTCTATTAAAAATAAGGCCAAAAAATGTGGATCTACACAAATCTACTATCTTTAATACATCTGACCTTGGCGTACACCTGCGTTAGAGCCGGACCCAGCTTATCAGGTTCCCCTCTGAGGATGATGGTCTCCGATGCGGAGTCCAGAGGAGGCATCTCCACAGACACCCCCGTGTTCTCCAGGATCTCCTGCAGGGTGTTGCCTTTAGGGCCTACTATGTACTTATGTTGTGACTTCTTCACCTCTACCGAGATTGTGGTCGTTTTTCGCTTCTGCTTGTAAATAATAAGGAGGAGGTCAGGAAACGTCATCAGAGACATAATTGCATGTGTGTACACAAAATAATGTAATTAAAATACAATACCATTTAGAGGTTTGGGGTTGGTACGATTTAATTATAATGTTTTTAAAAATAAGTCTCTTATGCTAAGACTGCAATTTTTGGTCGAAAAAAAAAGAGTCATTTTGTGAAATATTATTACCATTTAATATAACTTTTCTATTTGAATGTATTTTAAAATGTTATTTATTTCTTTGATGGCACAGCTAAATATTCAGCAGCCATTAATCCAGTCTTCAGTCACATGATCCTTTAGAAATCATTCTTATATGCTGATTTGGTGCTCAAGAAACATTTCATATTAATAACAAAGTTGTATACAGTTGTACTGCTTAATATTTTTATGAAAACAGTGCTCATTTTTTTTCATGATTCTTTGATATATACAAAGTTCAAAAGAACAGCACGGTAGCGTAATTAAATCACCTTCTCTTCATAAATCGCCCGGATGCGGGCGATCGCCATGGCCACCGCTTCCTTCTCGCCGGTAATGACAATCTCATCTTTGGGTACGCTGGGTGGCGGGATGCTAATACGAGCTCCAGTCTCTTGACTCATCTCTTGAACGAGTCGATTATATGCACCAGCGATGAATGGATGAAAAGCTTTCTCAAAAGACAAACGTTCCACGGCACGCTTATCCTGAAGCAGACAGCGAGGACACATAATGAGGGTGATGGAATGAAATATAAAACCTCATCTCATCTACCTTTAATGGTTACCTGCTCTGCAGAGATGAGCTGGATTTCATGGCGAGCTTTCTCAATGCCCTCCTTGGTGCCGGTGATGCGGATGTTGGCGTTGGGATCGTCAGAGCGGGGGATAGCGATCTTGGTGGCTGTTTTCAGCTCCAGCTCCTGCAACTTCTCCCCATTCTTCCCGATCACAAACCGATGATGTTCTTTTGGAATAAGCACAGTCGCTGAGGCCTGTGAAGTTTAGCATTAAAGGGTTAGTTCACCCAAAATGTTTAATTTTGTCATCAATTACTCACTCTCAAGTCGTTCCAAACCCATAAGATTTTCATTCATCTTCATAAAAAATGGGAGATTTCTGTCCCTCCATTGAAAGTCTATTCACCCAAAACTATGACAGTTCAGAACATTCATAAAGAGATTAAAATTAAATCAATATGAATTGAAACTAACCCTTTAAAATATATTTTTTTTACCAAACAGCAAATAGGTTTGTATAAGAAGAGCAAAAATCAAATAAGCACCTGAGTCTGCAGTCGGGCCACAATCTCCTTCCTTGCTTTCATGACCGAGTCCAATTTTCCAGTCACCATGATGGAGAGGCCTTGGTCCTTGGCAAGCGAGAGTTCGATATGTGCCCCGGTTTTCTGCATGATATCCAGGCACACCTTCGCCTCCTCACCCTCACCAAACTGACTGTTGTCTTTATACCGCCGCTCCTCCAGAGGGACATGGAACACCTTAAGGTGCAAAGGGTGTGAAAGGAGAAAAAGTGTGGCAGGCTCTCGTGTTATTGATTGCCACAACAAGAATATTTTCCAGATCACTAGCAGCTTACACACACTTCAGGGCTCGAATTTTCGGAGCGAGTATTGCGCATAATTTTAATAATTAGCGCAGGTCTCGCACTTATAATGCAGGAAATTCATGCAAACATTCATTCACTTTATGTAGGTTTGTATGAGTAAATAAAATACACACAGATTATAAGACCAAATCATTCATTTTAAAACTCAGTTTTTAAACAACGATTGCACAAGGCAAGTGTAAAGCGTGCACTGCAGGCAGCGATACAAGACTTTCACATGTCAAGAGTCGGGACAGTTGACGGAATTGTCAATTGCGCAATCGGGCCAGTGTTGCATCGTCACTAAAGTTTGTCATTTGCACGACTTTTTAAGTCTTACCAATTTAAACATTTAAACTATTCAGTACTCGCACGCTCTCTGAGAGATGGTTTTCTCTGCGCACATAAATAGAGCCGCATCACAAACAGCTTGTGAGTAACAAAATTCCTTTTCACGGATTATAGCACTTTAATGGTCAAAAACACACAAAATGATGTCAAATTTCCGGTCTTAACAAATATCCTCGTAAACACAGTCGGTTATGTCTTAAATATATACAGTTGAGAAAGAAAACACATGTCATGTGACAGTATAATGAAAACGGTATAATGGATCTGTGCTCTAGCTCTTTAAGTGACAGCACCGTTCTAGCACGTGTCATTAATGTTGATAAAACAACAAAAGATATCTTTAATTGTAAAGAATCGGGATTAATAGCCTATGTATTCAATTTAAATGGTAATCACCCAAGGGAGGAATTCCCCCCATTTTCCAAAATAAAATTCAGGCGCTGAACTGTACAAACAATCTGTGGAGTAATTATAGTTACCTGAGTGATGACAGAGGCTTTGATGGGTCGGATTTTGCTCCAGGCACCTGCTGGCTCACCTGTCTTCTCACCTGGACTGCCCTTGTCCGGCAAAGGTGGAAAGGCCTCCAGATAGGTGGGAATATATGCTTCATCCTCTGGCGCACTACCTAATAACAGACAATGAGAAAAGAAGGCAACACTTAATTTTACAGTGTGCTTGTTACATATGTTACATGTACTTACTGTAGTAAAAACAGTCAATTGTGCATAATTACATGCAACTAACCCTAAACCAAACCTGCAGTACCTGTCAAAAGTTTGGAAACATTACAATTTTGTTACTATGTTTTTGAAAAAAGTATCTTATGCTGCATTTATTTCATAAAAAATACAGCAAAAACCATAATACTGTGAAAAATGATTACAATATTAAATATTTCTGTGACGACAAAGATGAATTTTCAGTATCATTACTTCAGTCTTCATTGTCACATGATCCTTCAGAAATCATTCTAATATGCTGATTTGCTGCTCAAGAAACATTATTATTATCAATGTTGAAAACAGTCGTGCTGCATTTTTTTGGAAACAATGATACAATTCAAACATATGTGGTAAGATTTTTAAAAAAAGAGAAATTAATATTTTTATTAATCAAGGATGCATTAAATTGATCAAAAGTGACAAATGATTACATAAGACTTTTATTTAATAAATGCTCTAGATAGTTTATTAGATGCTATCAAATTTGAATAAATGAAACTTGGGGTCATGAATTGAGAAATCAACGTTCCCTTGAGCCTTTAATATATAAAAGGTCATAGTAATATAAGAATATCCTGTAAGTTTCAGAGCTGAAAACTTCCTTGTTAGTCAAAGAAAAGCTTTTATAGACACCAGGCCCAGCAAACGATCGATCTCAGAATGTGCCAGGCTATGACGTTAGAGTGTGGTGAAGCACCGCCTCAACAGAAGAAGAAAAACGCCTGATTCTGTAGCCCCGCCCACCGACTCGTGCCACTAACATGACATAGGCCTACATAAGAGCTAAACCGCATCGAATTTCTAAGCAGTAAACATACCACATAAGCTTCATTCGGATTCCAATATTATGAATGCATGGATGAACTTTATTTTTAATGAATATCCAGCTCACATGGAGAAGACATTGCACGCCTGTTCCTTAATTTAACCACAGATTCGTTTGTAAACAAAAGACTGGATTTGCAGACAGGATGAGATTACATGAATGAATGAAGCAACACACTAATGTGAGTAAAAAATATTTTTTTATATGTGGTAGTATTGCATTGTTACAGATAGTATTGATTGTGTGTACATGTCTAACTGAACATACCATAGCACGCTGCCAAAGGCTGAAGAATCCTTTATTTGTTGTGTTGTGGTTCATTGCGATCCGGGATCAGACTCGGACATGCTTATGGGCCAGTGCCCGCAAAGCCCAACGTCCCGGGGCTATGTGTTTTCCAGATGGGCTACCAAAGCGTAAGCCCGATTTGCTGACAGGCTATCTTAAATAGTGAAATAACATTCCTTTCTTGATGTGCGTTGTTCACTCTCTTGACTTGATATTTGAAGGGCGCGTGCTGTGTATGTGTGTGTGTGCGGTTCGCGGTTATATTCATCGATTGGACGGGCCAAGTTACGTTAATAAAAAAATAACATTCCAATCAATCGCAGGTGGATGAGAGATGAATCATTGTGTTTGTTTGATAAAGACATTTTGCGAGCCCTGTGGGCAATTCATTCCGGTTGCCGTTTCCCCACTGACCACAGGGGAGCTGAAGCTCATTAAATATGTAAATCTTACCCAATCCTAGCTGTGGGCATTTACTTCCAAGTCTTCAGTGCGGCACGCCCATAAAAACTGAGCGTTTCTTGAGAGAGCCTCAAAACCAGAGCAGAAAATAGCCTTTTACTTATTCATTATGATGTTTTTGAATGTAAAAACCACGCAAACGTCATAAGTTGACCTCAGACTACAGTATAATATTTTTTAAAAAGCCAGTTCATGACCCCTTTAATAACTGAAAATAAATGCTGTTCATTGCACTTTCTAATAATCAGTATATAAGAATGATTTTTCAACATTCAGCGTTGCTTCACAGGAATAAATTAAATTTTAAAATATATCAAAATACAAAACGGTTCTTTTAACTTGTAATATTTCGCAATATTACTGTTTTTACTGGATTTTTTATCAAATAAATTTAGCCTTGGTGAGCATTAGAGCATTTCCAGTCCAAACTTTGACTGGTATTGTATACCTAACCCTAACTCTATAGTAAGTAAAGTAAATGTTGTTAATTTATACTACTTAGTAACAATTACATTGTAACAAAGACATCTTTAAATAAAGTGTAACCGAAAAGAAATTGTAAAATGTACAACTTTTCATCATTTTGATAATAACGGTATGACACATCCTAAAGATAAAGCGATTTTTGTTGAGTACTTTCATTCTTGATTATTAATGTTTTATACATTAGTTGTTGCAGCCCTCTTTATATTTCCTGCCATTACACATGAGATGAATTGAGGTACAAAAAAAATTGTTTCACCCCTAATTTTGCTACAGTTGTCATACCCGTGATCTCAAAGTCCTTCAAGCCACTGCGGTGCTCCGCAAAACTCTCCTGAGTCAACACTGCCACAGAGCTCATGTTTCAAGACCTGATCCGCTATCCTGTAGAGACCAGGAGGAAGAGGAGGGACATGTGGAAAGAAATACAGAAAAAGCAAAATATAACAGCAGAATATCTAGTCCAAACACACAGCCTTAAACAAAACTAACTAAAAGAGCATAGCAGTAATGGACTACTTTAACTTGAGTGATAAAGTGCATGCCGAGCTCGGTATTCTCTGTGGTTTCAGCAGCCCAGCAGGGCCTCGACACAAACTGGCATCTCCCTGAGCCCAACAGCATCTCTCCCCACCTGAGCTCTCCAATTAAAGATGCTGCAGCTGTGAAAGCTGACAAAAGCATTGTGTGACTTTGACTAACGTAACGATTATTGATCGTTGTCTAAAACGCTTTTCAATCTTTTAAATGCCAAATATGATCAGCCTCATGTGAGGAATCATACATACATATATGAACAATATTTGGTTATGTAAACTAATTTATAGTCTAATTTTATAAACTTATTTAATCATTTGTTTACTTATTTTGTTAAATTTTTAATGTAATTACATAGGGGTGGGCGATGTGACCAAAATCTTACATCAAGATATGAGTAATTTTATTTCACAATAACAATATAATAATAATAAATAATAATAATAATAAATTTTATTTGTACTGCACTTTACATTTGGAACAATATATCACAATAGTTATTTTTGCTTTAAATAAGGTTATGATATCACAATTTTTGATAACATTGAAATGTCATAATTATTCAATAATCACAAACAACTAATACTAGAATACAAAAAAAAACTCATGCTTACTGAAAACAAGTAAACGGTGATAAAGAAAGAACAAAGAAACTAATTACAAGCATATACGAAAACAAACTACAATAGAACAAACACAAATGATATAGACACTAGAAATAGGAAATGCTACATAAATTGTATTAAAAAAATTATCAAAAAACACAGTGTTCTTAGTGTAAATTAAATATACATTTATTATTATTAAAGTTAAAAAAGTGAAATTAGTCAAGAACAATGAGAGATTTTTTATTTTTTGTTTGATTAACAACATAAATAAAGACAGTAGGTAAATTTGGATGCTGTCACTTTAAGACCGACGGCACGGATCCATTATACTTGTGCGTTTTCTTTCTCAACAGTGTACATTCACTTAAGACATAAATGACTATGTAGACTTGCAAATACATGGTCACTTTGAAGTATGTGTATTTAAGCATGCACATATAGCAAAACGAGTTCTTGTTCGCTGCTTTCTGCGTTTCAGTAAAATCACTTGTCTTTAAACCACAAAACTTAAAAACGCATGCAAACGCAAATAAGCTTTTGTGACTGCAGAGCACAGCAACGGTACATGAGCGCATGATAGAGGCGATAGTCCAAAATCTCTACTAGCTGACTAATTTCTACCGTTTAATCGTGTCTATCGGTATATCGCCCACCCCTATATTTACATGAATCAAATTGATTTATTTTAAAGGTGCACTGTGTAAATTTTAGCTGCATCTAGCTGTGAGGTTGCGAACTGCAACCGCTCACCCTTCCCTTTCGAAGCACATAGAGAAGCTACGGTGGCAGACACAGGACAAAAATGTTGTAGAGATTCTTAGTAGCTTTTTTGCTTTCAAATACGCCTTAATACCACACAATAACGTAAAAGATCACCTACCTGCAAAGGGTCGAAAACCAGAAAGTCCGTCCAGGTGGATGCTACTGAGAACTCTTCAGTGTCAGTTTGTTCGTTCAGCCCTGTGTGGGTGAGGTTAACAAAGACAGATTGTAACCAACCTTGTGATTACATACACAGCATAAAAAAACAGCATCTTGGGGCAAGGCCCTCTGAGGTTGACCAGGAAGGGGGGCAGAGTCCCAGTGGTCTGTCCTATGGGAGGCGATAGCTAGATGTGGAGCTAAGGATAGTCTTCTCTTCACTCTCAGGTGACTAGGTGTCTAATTGGTGTGTGGGTGTTTGTGCTTACTGTAGTGACAGTAAAAATACAGACACACATCATATTTACACATGGGATTGACACATTTATACATACCCATCTAACACTCAGTGAGAGGCAAATTACCAATGTAGCAGAATAATACATGTCATAGAGACATGGTCTATTAGGCCGACATTTGCCATTCGTTATTGTCTAATATTGTGAAGATCTATTTGCAGTGTAATTTTGTCTGCTCTTGCAGCGATAAGTATGGGTTGAGAAAAAAAAGGTTTTCATCTTTTGGACATGTGCAAGCCACTTATAAATGTTTTTACATAACATGCATGGTCAATATTACAAACAACAACATATGCAATTCTAGTAATCTGATGTCTATAAACATACTATATCAAATGCTTATAGCACGCTCTATGCATGATCCATATTATCTGCAAGCTCGGTGCAGAGCAGCAGATCTGTGTAAACAAATACATGCTAAAAACACAACCTGACAACAGCACAATTGCCAGTAAAAACAGCTGTTAAAACCTCAAATATCAAAGTGTGGTAGAGATGCATTCTGTATCGGGCTGGTAGTAAATATTCTAGCTAGTAGAATATATATATTCAGAATATCTGAGCTGGTCAGCTAATCTGCTACATGTAACAGCTCGTTAGCCATATAGATACTGCCTGTCTATCTCTCTTTTAAATACGATAATTTAATTGCAGAAACCGCGGATATGTACATTCCGTCAACAAAACGGTGCGATAAGTAGCACGTCTACGGAAACAAAGACATCTTGTCACCTTATCAGACGGAAAAGGATAGCCGCTGGTCTGCTGACAATAAACACTGCTGCTGAGAATCGACTCTTCAACTGAATCGAATCTTTGATTCATGAATGATAATGTTAACAATTTTATGTTATGATTTTGTATGTTTATTTGTTTGTTAATTGTTTATATGTGATAATCAATGTCAAATAATTGACGCAGATAATTATTTTATTAAAAAACATTATTGAAATGCAAAAAACATTTTGCTTTCATTTTTGCTTTTGTTGTGTATATTTTGACAAAAAAAGTATTTCCTTATTTTTTATATTTTACTTTTTGAGTATATCCTTATAAAATGTTATTTCCCCTTATTCCTCTAGTTTGGGGAATAAATCATGGTTTAAATAATTTTGTATTTGCAAACGCACCTGTTTTTCAAAATAAAAGACGACCAGACAAGGTCCTTTGGTGTTTATAGTTCTATATTATATTCTATATTATTATATATTCTATATTAGTTTATATTATTGTTTATAAACTATCATCTCAAAGCCCGTCGTAAAAACATTTAAAACATAATTTTAAAAGAAAAATATTTTATAGCAATTATGTCCTCAGTCTTCACAGCTAGTACCTACACTATTACAGCTATGTATACCCTGTTTATTATTTTGTATGTTTATTAAACCGTTTTTAACGTTTGGGTTTTCGTGTTTAATAGAGAAATTTCATAATTATTTTTATATTGTGCAAACTGTATATTCTATGCCCTAATCCTAAACCTACCCATCACAGAAAACGTTCTGCATTTAGCTTATCAACATCACACTTTGTATGATTTAGGCAGCTGTTTTCCTCACTGGGGCCAAAATGTCCCCACAATGATAAGGATTTCGGATATGTTTGTGGTGACATTGTGTCCCCAAAACGTATAGGGTATTCCTGAACCACACACAAACACAAGCACACACACTGAGATTCTCCACTGGGTGGCAGCCAAAGGAGGGTGTGTAAGCAGGAATGGGATGGGGTGGGATGGGAGGAGGGGAATGCCTAATCACACTGTCCCTGTCCGGCTGTTCCTACACACATGCTCACGAGCAGGAAAACAAAGAGCCGGAGATGCGCGTGGATTTACCGGAGAAGACAACAAAAGAGGAAAGACGAAAGTAACGTCGGATCAAATCCGTACGGATACGAAGTTCACGCCGGAATGTGGCGATCTGTTGCTGTCATTTTAAAGAAATGTATTAACATGGATGTCGAAACTAGTATGTGTTCATGTGCACTGTGAGAGTTACCCACACGACTCCAATGTTTTTATTTTCATGAGGAAGTTTGCTCTTTCAGCAATTCGCTTTTCTTTATGGATTATATAAGAGAGTGAGACACATTTGGTGAGTAGTCAGATATGAATTGTAATCAACTCCTCAACTGTGAGCCTATATATTATGCATCTTACCTAGTGTTTACCATGTCCATCTGTCAGATATAAAAATGATTCTAAATGAATAACAGGTTATATCATGTTTCATTAACACCATTCAGTTTACACAGCAGATCCTTGTTAGTTATGTGAACAACATAGTAGGAGTATTAACTTTTGGATTGTAATACAATAATTGGATTGTAAAGTTGGATTTGCCCCCTACGAAATTCTATTCTTTTGTTGTTTTTTATACAGGTAGTTGTAAATACTAAATACTACCCTAACCTATACCCTATGTGTGTATGTAAATGTTTCTGATGTATATCACAACACCCCAGTGTATCCAAGGAATTTGGAAGCAAAGCCAAGGTTCACAACAGGAAAGAAGGATTCCGATCCCAAGATTGTTTATAGTTTGGAGGGGAAGTGTCTTGTACACATTTCTAAAAAGAACTGTCCATTTGGGAATACTTGGGTCTCCTGTTGCTTAAGGAGATGTTTACTGAACTTTGAAATATCAGAAGGGCATAAACCATTTTCACTCTTCTAATGAGAACCATTTCAGCCTTCCTATTTCCTCCCATGGAAAAGCATTTCTTTTTGTGTAATGTTGAGCGGTGTATGTTCAGGATATCAAATTAGAGCACAGTAAAGAACCTGACAGACCTGCTCAGTTTGTCTGAGGGGTGCAAGTGAAGTCAGTGAAGCCAGAGTTCAACCTGACGGGAAGTCATTTTGACACACCTTTCCCTTATAATATCCTCAGAATGGGTGGGTTAGTTCCAAGCCACCAAAACTATGTGAATTAAGTCATTACAATGCTTTTGCTGTTTTACATAAGGGGGAAACAGTAAGCCATAAAACGATGCATAGCCTACTTATAAACCACTTATTGTGTGGTTTTAATCCAATCATGCATTTCTAAGACATGCATAGTCTTTTAGAATCTGAAGGGTCAAAGTACATGGCACTGACTGTAAACAAGACATTCAAGCACTTTTCTAGCTATGTTTCATACTATATTTCTAGTATGCTGTTTCACCAAAGAACCAGTCTGATTGGAAGTTTGTCTCATATTTTATTTAAAAGTCTGACTGTTGCATGTAAAAGCAAAGTCCAATGCGGTTGAACCTGTACTGTGTGAGGTAATTCCAGTACAAAGATCACTGTGCTTTTAATTAGCACTTTACTAGATGCTAATAATCATATCAAATTTGTATATAGTGTTAAAGACTTTGTCTTCTACTGAGGTTGCAATTACAATACTCATATGAAGGATATGAAACTGAAAGAATGAAAACTAGGGTTGGGCATTATATTGTTATCATATCAGTTATTCACAGATATTTCCAATTCACACTATTAACTAACTTAACTATGATTTTTGCCTCAATAAAATCCTAATCACTGTTTATTAATAGTTAGTAAGGTAGTTGTTTAGTTTAGGTGTTGGGTAGGATTAAGGGATGTAGAGTATGGTCATGCATAAGGCATTAATATGTGCTTTATAAGTGCTGATAAACATACAACGCCCTAGTAATATGCATGCTAATAAGCAACTAGTTAATAGTGAGAATTGGACCCTAAACTAAAGTGTTCCAGAGATTTTTCTTTAATTTATCATATTGGCAATATTGCAAAATGTGCATGATTTGTACATTTTAGATGACCTTTGGCATCATCTAATGCTTAACCTTGATCTTTAAAAACACTAAAAATTTAATAAATGTGAACATTAGCCAATCTAAAAATAAATGTATGTTTTATTCTGTATATTACAACATTGGGATGTCTAAATTAATTCACTTGTAGTATTTAAAATGACTAATTTTGTTTTTAGTTTTTCATTTTATTTAATTGGGCAAAGCTGCACAAATAGTGTATATTTCAAAGTGAGGATGAAATGAAAATGAACTTCATCAGTTTTCTAAATGCATATCAAATTGTCATGGATCTGGATCTTCCTGTGAAAACCACCACTTTTTCTGGTGATGTATGCAGGACTTCTCCAATCATCTGACCCTCTTAAACCCGCCCTTAATCCAATGCACAACTGATGCATAGAACCAAGTCCCTGCCATATATATTTTTTTCTTTTTCGACAACCTGTTACACTGATGTACGTAACAATATTGAAGAAAAGATCGTTGCTACTTCTGTTTCATCAAGCTGGCGTAAAAATAATGACAGTGTCGTGTTACGTCTGACGTCATGAAATTACGTATGACTGTTGTTACCATTAAAAAAGCGTGTTCATTTAAATGCAATGTCTCGACCACCATTTGTCATATTTCCATTTAGCAAAAATCATTTTTTATTAACAACTACGCCCACCCCACCCCTAAACCTACCCAGTGATATATAGTGCATATACACTTTATGAGCACATGCGTTCCCTGTATTTTGCAATGTTCTATTAATTGAGCTATACGCAAAACCCGAAATATGACGAAATATGAATAAAAGGAAACAAAGCATTAAAATGAAAGTGTCCTGTTGTCGATAGGGGCACAACTTTAGTAAACGCTCCTATGGGTCGTATTTCAGGGAAGTGACAAACGACCTATATAGGCGTATTGGTTGGAGGACATGTTGAATTGTAATATCTCTAATAAAAACACAACAATGTCAGATGATCTGGGATTAGTCAAGCGATGGAAAATAAGATGGAAATGATAAGATGCATCACTCCTGTTTACAGTCTTTATTGTTTGTTACCGCAGGTTGAAGATTGAAGGCCCTCGGTGACCCTGCTGCCTGGCCTCATATTGGCCAGGTCGCTTTGGTTTAAAACATCAAAACCAATCAAAATGTCTTCCCAAGAGTCTCCACATCTGCCTCCGAAACCTGAGGTTAAACAAAGACCCCCGGTTCCCACCAAGCCCTGCAATAATACCTCAGACACCTCATCTGTGGAAGGTGCAGCCTCACAGAACCCCGGGAATGTCAAAAAGATAGTCAACAAATTCAGCCAGCCAGAGTCTAAGATTCCTGTTGAAGATACAGCCAAGAGCACCAGCATAGAACGGAGACTAAAAAGACCTCCTGCAATAAAGCCCAGGCGCAAAATTAGAAGTTCGTCACTCTCCAGTGCTGACAATGCGCCTCCTCTGCCTCCAAAGACCAGGCAAAATCACAGTGGACAGAAAGACGAGGTGGACAGCCAAGAGAGACAAGAAGGAACATTGAGTGCTGTTGATGGAGGCCGATCAGGTACAGTGGATTTACTTTCATTTTCAGGAACCTTTTACCTACTTCTGTGGAATAGCTGTGCTTGTTTCTAAGATTTTTCTTTCACAAAAATCTGTCACAAAGTTAGTGGGCCACCAATAGTTGGCATTTTAGCAATTCTGCAAAACATTTCCACAGACTTTGTACAAGAACACATATTCATGGTTTTTTTTTTCACATGAAAATCATTTAAATATGTAATTCTGGTGATCAAAGATGAGTTTTAAGTTGTTATTGACTACTGGGGGACTTATATATGTCATTGCCATTGTTTTGTCTCAAGATACACACCAGTAATGTTTTTTTCTTAGGCACATTAATAAAAGCTACTTAAATGCCCTAATTGATCTAAGGCTTACTGCTGCCTTAATCCAAGCCCTGTCTGTGAAACCAGGCTGTTTTTGTTTGCTGTGAGTAATGCATGAAAACTAGATATAAATAAAGCTATAATAAAGTAGAAATAAAGACAACGATCAACATAAAGAACAAGTAGCGTTTGCAGGGTTAAAGTAAAGGCACCAGCTACTAAACTCATATTTTAATCAGCTTTAATCTGAACTTCATCTGAGTGGCTGTTTTGAGGCTAAACTCTGCTGCTTGCTGTTAGTGTTGCTGGTAATCTTGGAGGGATGGAATGTAAATTGCTAGTTTTATTTTTACAATATAGCTTTGTGTGTTTCTGAGAGAGACATATTTCAGAAATGCAAGCTATTTGGGTTACGGTACGGTAGTGCTTCTAAAACTTAAGTCAGTTTCAGTTTCTAATTAGAACTACAACTTTCTTGTTTTTGACGTTTTTAGCGTTTTTTTAAATTCACCGAACCATCATTCAGGCACATTGGAGGTCATTTTCTTGTTTGTTGTTGGTCAGTCAGTGGGATTATAGTGTGTGTGTGTCGTCTGCTGAACATGCAGACAGATGGGGTGTAGGGGATAAAAGAAGACATCTTGGAACCAATTACATTAAATCTACACTACCATTCAAAAGTTTGGGGTGGGTAAGGTTTTTACATGTTTTTGATCAGCATTTATTTGATCAAAAATACTTGATATAAAAGTTTGATAAGAACAGCATTTATTTCAACTTTTAATCTTTTGTGGCATTATAAATGTATTTACTGACCCCAAACCTTTGAACAGTAGTGTATATATCTACTTGATTGAAAAATATTTAAAAATTGTGGGATTTGTTGCATAATATAACTATATGCAAACACTTGAAGCCAAGCCTTTATTTGTATAGTGCTGTATACATATTAGGGATGGGCACTATGACTAAAATCTTGCTTAATAGTTTAAGTAATCATTTAATATTATCCTAATGGTGAATAGTTATTTTCGGTGGAATCCCCAATTTCTGTTATTTACTTTACTTTTTTTGTAACTTGATGCACTCAAAACCAAAAAAAAAAAATAATGATAAGTCTGGCATCTGACTCAAAAACTCCTTAAGCTCAAAAAAGTATGTATTTCCACAAAAATGCCACAGCAAAACAGTTTTAAACATTGATAATAATAATAATAATAATAATAATAATAATAATAATAATAAATGAAGGATCATGTGACACTGAAGACTGGAGTAATGATGCTGAAAATTCAGCTTTGTCATCACAGATATAAATATATATTTTTAATATATTAAAATAGTAAACTATTACTTTAAATGGTAGTAATATTTCACAACATGACTGTTTTTTACTGTATTTTTTATCAAATAAATGCAGTCTTTGTGAGCATAAGATAATGATGATCGGGATTGCATGTATGTTTTTAACATAATATGTGCTGTACTGATCATATTTCATATGAATACCTACCAAGTCATATGAATACATTCTTACATTTTGTTAGTAAATGTTAGCCTCAGTGAAGACGCCTTTTGTTTGGATTTAAACTGAGAGAATGTGTCCTGAAAGTCCTAAGTTTAAGGGCCATATAGAAAAAAGCTTGACCGTCTTTTGATTTTAGTTCCTTACATTCCTGTTGGACATCATCTGAGTTGTATTGTTCATAAAACTCTTTTACAGTAACAATTATGTGAACTGAGCTAGTGTGACTTGGAGGCTTAGAAGTAACATGCAAGTGGCCTTTATGTGATTATTGGGGTAATAAAAGAGACCCACCCTTAACGTGACATATGCATTCAACTAGTTCAGATTCCGAGAGAGAGAGTTTCTAGCAGGTCAGTCATCGGTGCAGTCAAATGGCAGAAGGGCTAAAACGAGCATTTGGGAAGATCAAGCAAAATGTATTTGAGGCGATCGAAGAGCTACGGGTTAAGGAGGCGGAGGAGGGACAAACACAGCGCAAAGGTTCCATGCAGAAGTTGACGGCTCTAATAACGGCAGGCTCAAAGGCTGTGGTGGATGAATCAAAGATGAAGAAGGGAGCAAAAAGAGTTGGTAATCAAAGATCTTTAATCACTGGAGATAGGAAAGGATATTTAGCTTTTCTGGAACAACCTGACATTTAGAGTATTCCAGTGACATGCAGTCATGGTGCTACTAAGGCTTGTAGATCAGAATATGGGCAAATGTTTAATGTATATCACCATACCTCTCCTGTTAATAATCATAGTACATCAAGTTGCACTTATTACATACATTTCCAAGAGACGTTTTGGAGGCAATATTCCAAAATTGACCAGTGCATAGTTTTTTGTGTAGTGTCTTGCCTTAATTCCATTAATAGACCTGAGTCAAGTTAGACGCCATATTGATTTTAACATGGATGAAAACAAGGCTGTGAGGGATAGACTTACAGTCTTTACAATGGCACACACTGTATAAAGGGTCTAGGTCATGCAATTTTCACAACTCACAAGCTTTCGTCTACTTAAAGTTGTTATTTTTGGAAAGATGTTACGTCAGCTGAATCAGCTGAATGCACTGTAATCTATCTCTCTCAACCTTGTTTTAATTCATGACAAAAATGTAATACGGCGCTACCCTGACTAAGGTCTATAACATACATTTTTGCACCACAAAGGATTTTATGACATGAACTGAAGTTGTTCCTCGGTTCACTCTTAAGCGATTTGATTTTAAAAAATCAATAAAAAAAGCAGTTTTGTTTTAATATTATATATACTGTATGTACTATATATATTACGATTATACCAAGCTACTTAAGGTACACTTAAAAGGTAAACATTTTTACCTTTTAAGGTACAAGTGGCTATCACTTGGGGTGGTACCCTTAGGAGTACATTTTTGTACCTCTAAGTACAGGAAAACAATGGTGTAATTGTACTCTAAGGTCCTATTGTGGACAAACAAAATTGTACCTCCACTGTATCTTCCCCCCCAAAAAAATTTGTACCTCCACTGAGTGTATTTTCCCCCCTTTTTTTCTCCATTATGATGTCAAGACAGTTATTTCATCCTGACATTTGTGAAATATTTCAGAATGATTTTTAGTACTGAAATTAAAGACACGCTCATCATAGAAAAAGGTGTATTCAAGTCACTGTATGTATGAATTGCATTTTTAATGTATTTTTGAAAGCAGCATAACCTGATTTCACCAAGTACATGTCCCTAGATCAACATCTTTGTTGATCCTGAAACAACATTCTAATCAGATTTTAGGTATAACTTATGGGTAGGTTTTGGGATAGGGATATGGTTAGGATTAAATTTTCGGACAGGAATGTTGTTCCAGGATCAACAAAATATGTTGACCTAGGAACACGTCTAACTTGGCAAAATCAGGACACGCAATTAACATCACGTTTTTGACTCAACTTAAAGTTCATTCATGTTGGAAGTAGCAGGAAAGCCTAACCCTGACCATAATCCATGTCCTCTTCTAGCTCCTGATGGAAAAGAAGGCGGCAAACTGAGAGCAGATCGGGATTCCAGTCCTATTCCAGAGCCTCAGTGTGAGAAGAACTGCGACTGTATGTGTCACCTGCAGAGGCCTGGCATGAAGCTTGTGTGGGTGCCAGTAGGTGAACAGGATGAGGACGAGGCTGAGGAGGATGAGATCGAAATCAGTGACACGGAGGATCAGAATGAAAGAGCAGGAGAAGACGAGAATGAAGACAAGTCAAATAAGGATGCAGAGTCTTTGAGTGAGCCATTAGCTATAGGTGAAAACAAGAACGAGCAACCGCAAATTAAAAAAGACAAGTTTCAGGAGACTCGTAACCTAATAGAACAGCAGCTGAGGAGGAAATCAGACCCTGGACCTCCGGCATTGATCGCCTCTGTTGTCCCATTTCCCCAGACTCCTCTTAACGTCCCCAAAGCCCAGTCTTTGGAGGTGCCGGAGGAGTCCATCTATGACATTAGCCTGGAGGTGGTCACTCCACCTAGACCTCAAAAGGGACCAGACACTGTAACAAGCAAGGAGACCCCTCCAGCCATTCCTCCCAGAATGCCTTTAGATAGCAGGCCTCGCATTATTCTGCCTCAGCCTCTAGCACGCCCTGTCTCCCCTCTGCTGCCCCCTAACAAATGCAGCCCACCTGGCAGTCCTCGACTACAAAGAACTCCGCCACCACCACCAGCCAAGACCTATGAGAACGGAAGACGCCTCAGCAGTTATTCTCTCAAGTCTATAGGTACAGAAAAACATTTAAAGTCCACACATGAAATCAAAATAGACCCTATTTACATTCTTAAAGCTGCACTGTGTAGGCCTAACTTTTGGCGCTCTAGCGTTTAATAAACAAAACTGCATGCGTCTTGCGAAAGAACATTGTAGACGAAGCTACTTCTCTCTCTTTATGTCTATGACGAGTCACGCAGGTACTGTATAGTAGTGATTTGGGATAAGACAAAAACACAGTTTGGAATTCAACGGAAAAATTTGGAAAAACAGATTCATTATGTACTCTCTCATTATATACAATTAGCAAATTTTGAACACAAAAAAAGTTACATAGTGCAGCTTTTTTTTAAATAGTTTTTCGTTTTAGTGTTTGTTTCCATACCTGTATGACTGACTTTCTTCTTCGAAACAAATAATTTTTTAATCCTGATCGATAAAATCAAATCCTTTTACACCCCCCCCCCCCCCCTTTTTAATATCCAGTTTCACTCAGCAGTGATTCATTTTACAGAAGTAAAATGTGTTTGCAGCATTTCATTAAGTGAATTTTATGGTGCTTAATTGTTTCGCCTTCCCCACCATCAACAGATGAGAATGACAGTGCGGGGGCTGATGGGGAAAAATGTGGATCCAATGAGAAGTATTTTTTTTCTTCTTTACCTTTAATTCATCATACAGTTCCTGCACTCTTTAGATTTAATAGGCACACAGCTGTCATTGTCTGTACTTTGTGTCTAACTCAATCTCTGTCTTGTCTCCAGGCCTCCACGTGTCATCCCACGCCGCCAACAGTCTGTTGACTTGGAAGCTGGGGAATCTGATGGTATAATTTTTTTTATAATACATCTTAACTTAATACAACTTAATACTTAATACATCATCAGTTTAACTGGTTGAAAGACAGACCTCATGCAAGTTAACAAGAAAATAAACACTATGGGAGAAATTGTACTGTCCAATAAAACAAAGAAAAAATTATGTCTTCATCTACAATGCCATGTTTTTGTGACCCTTGCAGAGCTGTATCAGTTTTACACAGAAACATATATACACAAGGAGCTCAGAAGGACAGTATGTCGCAACATCAGTAAGACCAGCATCGACTTCCAGATGGACACACGCCTCACAGCCAGCCCAGAGAAAGGAGAAAAAGGTTCCAGATCCACTCAAGTTCCAAGCAATTTATGGCGAGAACAGCCAGCAGTACGAGACAGTGGGGTCCTGCAAACCCTAAGCCCTGAGGAGTGCAAGTATCAAGAGGTGAGCAGAAATCCTTATAGAACGTGCTATGGAACTCAGAGAAGAACATGCACTTCTGAGAAGAGCAAGTGCTGAGTTTTGAGGTTTAGAGTAGGATTTTGGAAGAATTGCGTTTGGAAAATGGAAAATGTGATTTGAGAGGAAAAGAGAAGAAAGACAGGATGGAAATCTTTTATATATAGATATATATATATAGGTATGTATTTAATATATAGGGGGAATATTCTGAATTGTAAAATATGGCAGAATTTAAGGTTAAATGTGACCAGAAATGAGACAGTATGCCCAAATTATAATCGATAAAACTAAGCTATTATTGCATATATCAAGATTACATATTTTGTTGAGAAAGACTAACTTACATTTTATGTTTCCCTTTACTGTTTGCAGAGCATGTTCGAGGTGATTACATCAGAAATGTCATATTTGCGCTCTTTGCGTGTGTTAACGGAGCATTTTGTGGAGTCAAGTGAGTTGAATGACACTCTCATTATCATGGACAAAAAAACCCTCTTCTCAAACATCCTGCGCATCCAAGAGGTCAGCGAGAGGTGAGTGCCTGTGTGTGTGACATGAAAACATTTACAGTTTACATTTGCTGAAACAGCACTGCCTAATTGTTTGTTTACATGAATCTCATAGACTATATTTGCGATATGCATATGCCAGGTGTAATCCATTAGAATTTGCTGAGGCATCAGCGTTTTATATTAATTAAATTAATTAGAGTAGAAAACCATTAAATATGAAATCTCATGATAAATACATCATCAATGTAAGTCTCGCCAAATCAGTCCAATGAAGGCTTCCGATAAGCGGGGGAAGGTTTCTGCACGCTCAATCTTTTCAGCGTGGCTGTAAGCGTAGTTTAATTCAAATATATGACTCCATTTTATCATGACCTTGAATTTAGGTTAGAATGCCGATTGGTTATTTGGTCATTTGTATAGTGGTTTAACGACACATTTGATTATTCTATTTAACTCTTTACTCTTTCGTTCATACGGTCGCACAGGGTCCTCGCACCACCTGTTATGCGGGTCCAAGATCACAATCTCGCCAGTCGACAATTAACCAGAGGTTATGGCCCATGCTTGCTATTGTTAAAAAGTACTCATGTAGCCCCCTACAATCGCCTATATAACAACTTAGATAAAGCTAAAACAATAACCAGAGGTTATGGCCAATATTATAAAATAATGCCATATTATTTTAATAGTATTTTATCTGGCCCCCTATAGTGAATGCGACTGCTTAACAACTTTGTTAAAGTCAAGCAGTTAGTCAGAAATCTAGAATCTCGCCAGATGTGCCCCATGATCCATACAATCCGAGATCTAGTTTGTACTTAACCCTGGTCGTAAATTTGCGATAACAAAGAATACATCGTAATGTATTAAAGTCAATCATTTCAGAGTAAGTCAGGATAAAATCAAATGTAACAATTTATTATTAGTCAGGTGAATGTATCATGCCAATGACATAATCCAATTAAAAGATAATCAATACATAACATCAAATACTCTGAAGTAAATAGTAAAATAAGCAAAGGCTACCTGACATCTGGAAATTACATAATAGCATTATGGGCTGATCTGACAACAGAACTTCCAGCAACTACAGAACTTCAGGCAACATCCCTTAAATACCAGACCAAGACACAAGTTTACAATGGGAATTTGCATTAATCAAGTCTTCAGACCTGTAATTTAAACCTTATTGAGGACAGGAGGTAATATGCATGAAAAACCAATTGGTAGAGGACCCACCCAACAAAATATCTCTAAACTCTTAAAACCTTTTTTACCCTTTGTACCAGTCGCACTGAGACATTTCAAATGATACCAAACATGTATAGTGTTGTATGATAATTGTTCACATTAAATCGTGTAGATTTAGATGGGGGAAGAGGCAGTGAAGGGAAAGAAATGTAAATTAAGGCAATACTTGGGTGATCAAATCAGCGTGGTTGCGTCTTGGGTGGGGATGCTAATTTCACAAGAGATAGTTCATTTCCTTTGTTTTCTCAGAGAGCCACCCTCTCTTCCAGCTTTCCACTTTCTCCAGTCTTACATCAACTAATAGTCGAATGCTTCTGTGATACAGTGTAGCCTGTAAAACAAGTCACAGCAGTCAAAAACATCAATTTGCAAACATTTTTTCCGCAGGTTTCTGAAGAACCTGGTGGAACGTCTAGATGAGGGCATTATCATTTCTGACATCTGTGACATCATCCACTATCATGCCCAACATCATTTTCCTGCGTATATTGACTATGTTCGAAATCAGATTTATCAGGACAAGACCTACAATAATCTAATGTAAGAAACACACATAAGCAATGGTATTTCAAACGGTTTCGTTGGTTCTCTTCCATTTAAATGTATTTTATAATCTCTCACTTTTTCTTTTGCCTTATATCTATCACAGGCAAACTAACACTCAGTTTGCGACCGTTATTGGCCGACTGCAGGAGTCGCCCAAGTGTCAACGACTGCCCTTCATGTCCTTCCTGCTGCTGCCCTTCCAGCGAATCACACGCATTAAAATGCTCATCGAGGTGGGTGAATAATTCACCTATGCCCTGTTTACACCTGGTATTAAGATGCCTTTTGGTCAATCGGATCACAAGTGGACGATGCTAAATACAGGTGTAAATGAAGTCGTTTTGAGCTCGTCCACTTTCGACCACTTCCAGAGGTAGTTGAAAAAGTATTCGACTGTATTGCTTTCATAGCATAGACATTTATGTGGTCGAATGTGTTTACATAGCACAAAAGACCGTCCACTCTCCACCTACTGACTTTTTGCATTAACATTATGGGAATTGCGCTAGCCAGACGGGATTTAAACTCCATAAATTCTCAGCTGAAGGCCTAAATTTGGTTTGAAGGTGAAAAACGTGCCAAGCACAATGTTCTCTCACCATTCCTGATTTCTAACACACACTCACCAGGTTCATCTTGGAATTGCAGCTGTCAGAGCAGAAATGAAAGCTGATGCTCTCCATATGTTTTTCCGTCGTCTCAGGGCTCATTCATATGAAAATTGCACGAGATTATTTTGTCCATTAGATCGAGAGATCTGAAAAAAATAACATGCATTTACCCACCTATAGACCCTCCCCTCAAAGAAATCATGACAGATGTGATTGAAAGTGGATTAAAACTTGTAAACAGGAATGTGTCTCCCTTGTGTGATCCGATCGACCAAAACGCATCCTAATGCCAGGTGTAAACAGGGCCATAACGAATGTTGGAATTCTTCTTCAACAAAGTAAAGTATTTTTTTTTAAATGTTACAATAGATTTCAAATCACCTTTCAAATGAATGCTGTTCTTTGGAACTTTCTATTCATCAAAGAATCCTGAAAAATGTATTACAGTTTCCACAAACATTTTCAACATAGATAGTAATAATAAATGTTTCTTGAGCAGCAAATCTGCATATTAAAAAGATTTCTGAAGGATCAAGTGATACTGAAGACTGGAGTAATGATGCTGAAAATTCAGCTTTGCCATCACAAGAATAAATTACATTTAAAATATATTAAAATTAAAATGTTTAAATCGCAATAATATTTCCAAATTTGATTATTTTTACCATATTTTTGATCAAATAAATGCAGCCTTGATGAGCATAAGAGACTTCTCTCAAATGCATAAAAAAATCTTACTGACACCAAACTTCTAAACGATTGTGTATGTTGGAATTCTTCTTCAACGAACCAATTTCTGTTGGTTTGGGGGTGTTTTTTCTCTCTCACATGGGTTGCATGAGACCCTAAGTTATCTTTAAGTGATCCAGATAATATGAACGAGAATATGAATATTAAAAAAATTGCTTTTTTTTTATTTATCAGAACATCCTGAGGAGAACGGCCGTTGGGGCGGATAAGGAACAAACTGCATCAAAGGCTCATGACTCTGTGTCTAAGGTAAACATCCCAAGGTCACAGTAAATGATGCACGCTGTGTTTTCCTCTCATTATAAAGTCACTTCTCACACTGTTCCGTGATCAAACTAGACCTCATTGTTCCCAAAATAGCCTATTAGAGAGGAAGATAAAAGGAAAAGAGAGGGAGAATGCAGGAAAGAGGGGGAGAGAGTGGAACGAGGTTAAATGCAGGTCGGGTCTCTAGAAATTATGTTTCAGATTATATAAGCCTGCCATATTTCTTTATGGAGTCAAAAAAAGTGGATTTTATTGCAGATTATAGCATTAGAGAAATAAGTAACATTGAGTCTCTTGTTTATTTTCTTTTATTTTCATGAAGGAACCAAAATAGGTCATGCTTGTAATGTTATTATGCATGCAGATTCATTCGTAAGCATGGAAAGAATGTTTTGGTGTAGCTACGTATTGTTTATGGTTTTTTTTTTATGTTGTCACCTGTGATCTCGAATAACTTGTCACGCACATCCTCACAGATCATTGAAGAATGTAATACTCAGGTTGGGAAAATGAAGCAGATGGAGGAACTGATTCAGATTAATGGTATGCTGGAGTTTGACAAATTAAAGGTGAGCTACTGATTAATGTATACTGTATATATTAATGATAACAATTACAGTGGGATTCAAAATGCTGAGACCACTAGTGAAAATGCCTTTGTTTTGCACTTTTTAAAATAAAAAGATAATTACAAATTATATTCACATCTTAACAAAATGAGAAAAAAGAGTTGAATTAACATGAATTTTAGAATGGAAAGGCCTGATGTAATCCAGCATGATTTGAGAATGGTCACAAAGATTTACTTTTCAATAGTGTTTTACAATCCTATTTAAATAAAATATTTTCTTTGAATTAATACGAGATATTTATTTGTATATATATTTATTTGTTTAAATATTGTCTCATCTTTTAATCATTTATTCAGGCAGTGCCAATTATATCTCAAACACGTTACTTGGAGAAACGAGGAGAGGTGCAGGAAATAAACAGAGGCGGAACATTCTTGAACCTCCGCCCCAAATTCAGCCTCGTCTACCTCTTTCTCTTCAACGACCTGCTTGTCATTGCAAGCAAGAAAAGGTAGAAAGCTGAAAAACCTGTCTGTGTTATTGGCTTTTCTCTGTTTTTATGAGGGTTACGAAACACTGTATTACAATTGCATTCTATTAAATGTCTTTTATAAAAAGTGCACCTGTTTGCATTTACTTTGAATGCTGTTGTTTCTGAATCAGACTTAACTCATTTATTTCTACCTCTCTTTCTCTGTGCTGCAGTTCTGAGCGGTATGTAGTCCTTGATCATGCCCATCGCTCCCTGGTCCAGGTGCAGCCTTTTGGGGAGGACACAGCTGTCCCCAGCCTGGAGCACTGCTTCTGTCTGACCCTGCTGGAGAATCACCAGGGACGTCTGATGGAGAGAGTTATGAAAGCCCCCACACAGTGCGTGGAATTATAAATACACCATATACTATTCATTGCACTCATCCGTAATTTATGTTCATTGCTCTGTTATGTTTTGAAACCATATGCTCATTTTCTATTGGCAATTCAAATATATATATATATATATATATATATATTTTTTTTGTAATGTATAGTACAACTGTTGGGGAAGTGACCACATGCTTACGTTTAATTGATCAAAAATACAGTAAAACAGTAATATAAAATAACATTAATTTATTTTAAAATATTTTTATTTATTCCTGTGCTGAATTTTCAGCATCATTACTCCAGTCTTTAGTGTCACATGATCCTTCAGAAATCATTCTAATATCATTATAATATGCTGAAATTTGTGGAAACCATGATGAATTTTTTCAGGATTCTTTGATAAAAAGAAAGTTCATAAGTATTTATGTACAACGAGGGATAGGATCCATATGCAGCTTTATTGTTAACAACAGTAGTCGTACAGGCAGGCGTCAAATAACAGCAACAACAGTGCCCAAGGTAAAGCAGTCTCGTAATCAGGAACAGGCAAAAGATCAGGGCAGGCGGCAGATAGTGATGTTACGTCTGACACCGATGCTCCGAAGCTTGCTTCAAACTCAAACGGTCCTCGCAATGAACCACTGCTTCGGAGCTTGTATCATTACGTCATATAGTCACGTGAAAATGACGTCTGAAGCAAACACACTGTTTCACTCCTGTAGTGAACCACCAGACTGCTTTGACAGCCCAATCCAGTGTTGACAGGTTTGAAACCTGGCGGACTGAATTTCTTATAAAAGTGAAGCCAAACCATGGCAACACCGTGGGTTGTAGTAGTCTGCGTTATTGTTGAGGAGAGTGGATTGAGTTTATTTCAGTGTCACCCTCTGAATTTTTTATGTTATTATTATTAATTAGAGAACATATGAACATTGTTACATAAAAACATGCATCAAATACAGAAACTTCAAAAACCCTCTGCTACATTATACAAGTACAAAACTAAACAAGATAAAGCTTTCACACATGCTACTGCCCTGCTAAAAAAAAACTATAGAAACCATTACAGGAATTCTATTGGATATAATGGTTTTCATGGGAATTTTATTGGTTGTAATGGTAATTATAGTGGTCTCTGTGGGTCTCTACTGATATGTGTTGGGTTCTATTGGTGGGGGCATTAAATCCTAATGGAATATGTCCCAAACACACTACAAAAAATAATTCTGTAGTGGTTTAAATAGTAAAAGCCAATGGTTCCTATTGGTATTTTAATAGAAACCATTAGAATTTCTGTGATGGTTTCCAACTTTTTTTAAGCTGGTCTGATCTTCTGTCCTTGTCTAAAGAAATAATTACACACACACACACACACACACACACACATATCATGCTTAATGTTTTATTATCAAGGTGAACACATTCAATTCATCAGTATCTGTAAAATGCACCTACATAAATGAGTTTCACAGCACTAACACTGCTTCAGCTTTGATCGCCTCGGTAAACACGTAATAAACGGGGCGTTAACATATAACTTTCATTTTATGGTTGTCAGCTTTGTTGCATTACATTTACTTCACCAGGAGATGGTGCTATAATTTCTATCTGAATCAAGCTTCGAGTAATGAACCATTTTCGACACAATTGTATCAGAAAGCAATAATGCTTCGAAATGCTTCATTTGGCCATCACTAGCGGCAGACAAGGCAGAGGAATCCAACAAACAGGCAGGTAAATCACAGGGCGGGCAGGCAGCAAACAAACTCGAGGGTACTAAACAGTCCGAGGTCATACACAGGAATATGGGAAACCGCTCAGTAGTGTCAGCCAGGGCAAACCAAGACTTGACAGTGTGCGTGAGCTTAAATAGTCCGGGTAATAGGAGGCAGGTGTGTGTAATCAGTTTCCAGTCCAGGAAAGGGTAATACTCAGGTGAGGGAGCCCTCTGGTGGCGATCGGAGGGAGCCACAGAGGCCAAGTTTGTGACATTATGTAACATTATAAATGTCTTTACTGTCACTTTTTTATCAATTTAATTGTGCCCTTACTGATTAAAGGTATGGATTTCTTTAAAAAAAAAACGAATATCTTATTCACCCAAAACTTCTGAATGGTAGATTACATTAATATATATACAAATGCACAAAATGTGTGTATCAAGAAGGCGTAAAGAATCATCCACTCAATATGATTTTTTTTTGTTCTCTCTTTGGGCCAGATTTACTAAACAGGGCAAATTAGCATGAGAGCGTAATCCCATAAAAGCGGTAATGGGAGTGGAAAGTTCTGTGCGTGATTACTGATGACATGCAAATGAAAGAACAGAATTTTAGAAAATCATCTTGCTTGATTCATTTAAAAAACCATACATTTTTCGTCTGAAAGAGAAACTCCTATGCATATGGAATAAGGTCAGCCTCAAAAATAACTGTCCACACCTTTTCAGCGCAAATTCTTCACTACATGTTTTTAGTAAATCCTGACAGTAGTCTTTAACGGCAAAAAAAGTGTTTCAATCAGACCCATTGGCGCAGGTGTATAACATCAAGCGCCTAGCCATGCAGTCTGCATTTACAAACAAATGGCTCATTCTGAAGAGCTCAGTAAATTCAAGCATGGTACTGTGATAGGATGCCACCTCTGAAATAAGTCAGAAATTTCATCCCTGCTAGATATTTCACGGTCAACTGCTGATTCCATAGCTGGAGAGTTCGAAACTTCCACTTGCATTAATATCAGCACAAAAACTGTGCGGTGGGAGCTTCGTGGAATGGGTTTCCGTGGTTGAGCAGCTGCATGCAAGACTCTCATCACCAAGGACAATGCCAAGCGTCAGATTCAGTGGTGTAAAGCACACCACCACTGGACTCTGGAGCAGTGAAAACTTGATCTATGGAGTAATGAACCGCACTGTTGGGCGAGTCTGGGTTTGGTGGATGCCAGGAGATCATTCCCTTCCTTCAGATGAGACGTTAAACCGAGGTCCTGACTCTCTGTGGTCATTAAAAATCCCAGAATGTCCTTCTGAAAAAGAGCCATCCTGGCCAAATTTACCCAATTGGCCTCTGTCCATCATGGCCTTATCCCATTATGCTGATTGGCTTCATCACTCTGTGTCCTCTCCACCAATGAGCTGGTGTGTGTGGGCGTTCTGGCGCAATATGGCTGCCGTCACATCATCCAGGTGGATGCTGCACATTGGTGGAGGTTGAGGAGATTATACCCATAAAAGCGCTATATAAATGTAACAAATTATTATTATTATTCCTGACTGCAACTGTAGAGTTTAGTGGAGGAGGGTTAATGGTATGGGGCTTTATTTCAGTGGGTTAGGCTAGGCTTCTTTCTTCTAGTGAAGGGAAATCTAAATGTTTTAGCATATCAAGACATTTTGAACAATGCTATGCTTCCATCTTTGTGGGAACAGTTTGGGAAAGGCCCTTTTTCATTCCAGCATGACTGTGCCCCAGTACACAAAGAAAGATCACTAGAACTAGAACGACGATTCCCACAGAAACACTCCAAAATCTTATGTAATGCCTTCCCAGAAGATTGTAAAAAGGTCCATGTTGGTTGGTGTAATGCCCCAATACTTTAGTTCATATGGTGAATTTATAATATAGTAGCAATATTTCAGATGTTTCCAGGGTTATATATATGCTGATTTCTAAGGTTGCGTAGGTCACGGTTCTTCTATCTCTTCAATCAGATCTGATCAGCAAAGGTGGTTGGCAGCTTTCCCGAATCCTGACGGCCCCAACAATGATCAAGAAGAAGTCATATATGAAGACTGGGGTAAGAGTGGGCGCTTTTTCGTTTTAGCAGCTCAGGATTGTACTCTTGTGAGCAACAAGACGTGTTAGTGCTTGCTTTTTGATTTTAATCATGTTCACTTCTCTTTCTTTCTAATCACATGGGTGTTTTTGTGTGTCAGATTGCCCTCAGGTGCAGTGTGTGCAGCAGTATGTGGCAAACCAAGCTGATGAATTAAATCTGGAGCCCACGGAGATCATCAATGTTGTGCGCAAAACCAACGAAGGTGTGTCAAAGTCAGGGCCGCATTAACAATAGGGCTAGGCAGTATATTATTAGAGTATTTATTATTATATATATTAATAATCCAGTAGATTCAAAAATATCTATTATTTGTTTCTGTCCTTTATTCGTTTATTTATTTATTTTAAAGGCCCTTACCCCAGCGAAACATTAATGGGGAAACTTGTGGCCGGATGGGCTGAATTTTAGCCCCAATCCAGCCCTGATGATTCTCCTCTTCTAAGGACAGAAAGAAGACCATCTAATGATGAGAATATTTAAAGTAAACTCCTTAAGGCAGTCATATGTGCAAAATTTGTTTCTGTTGGAAACCTGTTTGCTTTGACCTCATATCTGGTGTTAATGCTTTTATGCTTTAGTTTTAATGTGTTGTAGCCTGGAATATTTTTATATTTTATACAGAGATATGATACATTGTATCTCTGTGTGCGTGAAAGATATGGTATTTTAAATACGAATTATTCCTGCAGTATAAAACATTGTGGCACCAAGATAGGCTACTATGAAGGGGGCCCTTGGGGTTTGCTATAGCCCTATGTGTTGTTAATGCGGGCCTTAATCTGACATGTTCCAACTTTGTTTTTGTTTTTTGTCCATTCATCTTACCTCTTCTTGCCTTCCATAGGATGGTATGAGGGGATCCGTCATTCCGATGGACAGAAGGGCTGGTTTCCTGTAGTAAACGTGCTGGAAATCACCAATGAGCATGTCCGACGGCGCAATCTCAGAGAACGCTACCGTGTTATCCAGGCTGCCGGCATTGTTTCCAAGAATCGGACTCTGCCATAGCCTAAGAGGACTGCATCCTGGCAGATTGGGAATTCCTTAAATGGAAATAGCCTTTTAAACTATAGACCTTTGACTTTTTACTCAAGTGTTTTGATCTGAGAAATATTCTATTGGAATTTTAAACAAAGAACATGGCAAAATCAGTGCTGTATGGCTTGACTTTGTACAACACAAAAGCTGCTTTGGCCCTTGTTTAACTAAATCTTATTTATGTGTGTCTGTTTCTTTCAAATATTCAGTTGTTTTGGATCCCAGTATGGAATGTACTGAGTTTCAGAAATGAGTGTGCGTGTGTGTATGTGAGAGAGTCTATGCGTGCTTGTAATATTTAGCTCTTCTTTAAAGGATGTCGAACTACTGAAATTCCAGTTGAGCAGAGCAGGGGTTGGTGTCACATGGTAAAATGTCACATGACCTGATTGTTAGGTTGGAACAAAACACCACATGCTTCGATCAAGATGGGTCCTAAATGGCTAGTCTTCATTTTTAATGGAAGCATTAATTGTGTACAATTCAACTGGTCTTCTATTAACATAAATGCTGTGGGACATCAAAATGAATTATGAGTTTTTATTCAGTTTTCTGTACAGTTTGTCTTGTAGAAAAAAAAAATGCTGAAAAAAAGTTTCTTTACATAGCCATATTTTTTGGTCATTTACTCACCTCCATGTCTTTCCAAACCTGTGGAACTTTGTCTGTTGTGGAACACAAAACATGTCATTCCAAATGGAAATAGGCATTCTTCCCAACATGAAGGAGAGTATATGATGACAGAATTTTCATCTCTGGGTGAACAATCTTTTTTAAGAGTATCTGCTCCAGATATTAAACATTGTTGTAAGTCATGCTAATAATTGGCTGACTTCTCAGAAAAAAAGACATATTTCGCTGTGTAGACACTTTCTTCTGAATGTGGAATGCTCCATTAAAGCCACACTCTTGTTTTGTGTGACTCTGTATGTGGGTGTGGGATTTGGTGTAAAGTAAATGTACATTAAACTCTTTGTTTTTGATGTAAACATATGTGATGATTGCGAGACATTTAAGTCCAACGAGTTTAACAACAAGTCATCTATGTTTAACCCTGTATAGCCCGAAATATGAAATAATAAATTTGTATTATTTTTATTATTGAACCATTAGACAAATTATTAAAAAAACTAAAATAAATATAATACAATACAATGATAGAGATTTACAAAAAAAATTCCCTAAGACTTGTATCATATTTAATACTTACATTTTAACTTATGGATAATAAAGTAAAGTGACGTTGCTTCAGTCCTGTTCATCGTGCAATATTAATGACAAAATAAGTTATATTGTTAAAGATTTCACAGCAAAAAGACACGTGTAGGCCTACCACGACCTCTGAAGGTGGATATTATGAACTGTCAAACAGAAGGAATGTGGAAAAATGTCAACTTCGATCAACTTTGAGGCCTTAGCAATTCATGTTTAAGATCACTATTCCTCTAGCGCCATCTAGTGGAGAATGTGCGATGCATGATTTTAATTAGAGTATGTTGCGAAAAATAGTTATTTCTCTCTTAGATTAATAACCCAGTAAGAAGATGCTCAGTTAGTTTATTGTGTACAAAGACATATACCAGAGCAAGGTTGGCATGCGTTTATACACTATTTTTTTACAGTCTATGGTTTATACCAGTTGCCAACTCTCGCGAGACAAATAAGCAACCGCAGCTTCAAAAACAAGCCCAATAATATTATATTATTTATTATCATCAATATAATTTATGATCAATTATTATTATTATTTTTTTATCAATAAATGAGCCTGCACCACATTAAACTGGAAACTCACGGAGTTTGAAAAGCAAAAACAGATTTTTTTTAAAAAATCTATAAAGCAATAAGGGGCACGCAGTATCCTCCATCTATGTATCCTCCGATGAAAAGAATAGGTTTGGAGATGGAAAAAGAGAAAAAGTGACGTGAAGGCCAATTATGGTTACCCATAGTCGGAGTTAGTGCACACATATTGGGAGCAGTGAGTAGTGAACACACACTGCAAACCGTGAAAAAGATAAGCTCTGCAACTATCTGCCCTAAATAGCATTGAAAAATACTGTCATATACTATTTAGGATGAATAGTCTGCACATTGGGATCTTTATTCAATGAGGAGGAGAAGGAGGCGGGATGTATGAGGACGAATTACTACAGCACTTGTATCGTTGCACCGAATGGCTATTAGATGTGAGAAGACAGTGTCAGCCAAGTTGCTTATTATATTTTCCTAACAAGCAACCACGTTTTTTAAAATAAGCCCAAAAAACCGCAACCCGCGACTCGTGATTTTTTAACGCGACTTGCCAAAAAAAGAAGTCCAAAGTCGCGTGTTATACGCGGACTTGGCAACTATGGTTTATACATAATGAGCTTTTATTTTGGTAGGTTTTCGCTTCCGGTTTGACGTTCGCGTCATAGCTGACAGCGGTCTCTAGGGGCAGCGTCTAGTTGTGCCACTCTTGTGGAATTCCTCTTGATCACCTGATAAACGCAAAAATGGCTGGCCGGGTGAGTATTCCTTTATGATTTAAGTTGATTTGGAGTCGCACATAAATAATCCATAATTTCGTGAGTCTACTCAGCAGACACAAAGCTGAGCTCCATTCATACGTGTTGTGTTGGCACACGTCATTCACACTCATGCAGTACCGGAAGACGAGTTCCACATCTCATGACTTTACAGTGAAACAAAACTTCATACAGTGTTTTCAACACGGCATTTACGGGGCATTTAAAGTTTCTAACGACATATGTGTGTCTTTAAACCAGCTTGAAGAGTGACTATGGCGAAGTGCGTGTTGATATAACTGTGGCTGCTGTCATTACAGATGATAGAATCAAAAGAGTGAATGAGAGTGAATATTATGGTAAATAAATATTGTTTTTGACAGACAGCAAATATATTGATTTATGAATATTCAAATACCACTACTACAATTAAACGCAATAAAATATATGTAATAATAGAATAGAATAGGTAACTTAGTCATATTTTATGTCCCATTTTTTTTTTTAAATAAATGTATAAAGCCTTGAACGTACTGAGGTCTTCTTTAAAAAAAAATCTTACTGAGCAAATATGACAAATACAATATTAAGTTAACTTCAACCAAAGCAAAAGTTCGGCTAAAAGTGTCTGTGTGCCTCATACATTAAAATGTGTGTAAACCAATAAAAATGTAAATTTAAATGGTAATGCATAAGTATTTAAGTATGTAAATATATTAACATGAACTTAAAGCATTGTTTTATAGTCCAGTCTTGAAATGCAACACACTATAACACGGGTCCATCTCTGCATACACCAAGGGGTCCTTGGCTAAAAGGTTAAAGACCCCTGATCTAGGCAAAGGTGGCTACTGGATAGAATTATTAGTAATTATTATAAACGATCAGTAAGCATGCTTGAGTATCTGACTGGTGGTGTATATACAGGCTAAAATGTTAGCTTCTGTGTAACATTGCTATCTGTGATTTGCTATCACTTCATCACTCCTGTGTTTTTCTTGTTTTTTTTCTTTCTTTCCTGTACAGCTAATGCAAGCCGCGAGATGCCCAACAGACGAACTATCTCTCACCAACTGTGTGGTTGCAAGTGAGAAGGACTTCAAATCTGGGCAGTGAGTATTTAATGTGTAATGAATCAGAAATTATTATATTTAAACACCTACTATCAGAACGTGTGTGTCAGATCAGCTGTTCTAATTCTTTCTAGGCATTTGACAGTTAAAACCACACCCACTCAGAAATTTGTGTTCACGGTTAAAACTCACCCAAGCGTGGTCCCAGGAACCATTGCCTTCAGTCTACCTCAGGTACATGTTTGTGTCATCATTCCCCACAGGCTTCCCTAAGGTCCCATATGCCTTTATGTGTCTTTACTGCTGTTCTAAACATGTAGAACAAAAGCTCATATGCGTTATGCACTCTTATGAAATGCATTAGTATGCAGATGTACAGCAGTGGACTGTTATTGTCAGCATGCTTATTTCTTAATATCTTGCTTCTTCTTCTTCTGTTAACTTGACAGCTGCAAGACTTCTCAGGTACTACAGTAACTTTCTCACAGTGGTCTTATTTTATTGCAAGCTGTGGTATTTTATGAACAAGAGACCAAGAAATGAAACAAAACTAGAGAAACGTTTATCTACTTACTACACGTTAAATTAATCAAGTGCTATACAATAGGACCATCTATCAAGAGAAAGTTGTACAAATGTGATTGTGTAGCTTTTTAGTTGGAAATTCTAAATAATAACCGTGTCATAATAAATGGCTTGTAATATGCTAACATTCTGATGAATTATACCTGTAGGCTTAATGCAACATAATAGAAACTCACAAATATGCTCTCTGTGTCATAGAGAAAATGGGCTGGACTCTCTCTAAACCAGGATGTGGAAGGTATGTATACAGTTTCATATTAATGATATTGTGACAAAAAAAAGCCTTTACAAACCACTGAATTTGATTGGCTCCTCGCTAATGGTGCAATTACTCAGGGAGTTTGCTGTGGGAATATTGATTATAATGTAGTGTGTCGTGGAAATTATTATTTTCTTCAAAGTAATTAGGATTCAGAGAAGTATTGAAAGGTTTAACAGAGAGCGAAGGCAATCTTCCCTTTGTGTCTGAAAGCTTTAATTGAATTCTACATTGATCGTGCTTTAGGTCTCGACGTAGTTCTCAAAATCGGGCAAAAGTGCGCATTTAATGGATTCCCGAACCCCGGCGCTACGTCATATTCTCACGCATGCGTCGTGGAGGCATACACGGAAGACAAGAACAAGTTGGATAAAGGTGTTATTTTGATTTTTTTTTTGCGCACAAAAACTATTGTCGTCGCATCGTAAAATTATTGTAGAGTCACTGTGGTGAGATGGACTTTGTAACGACGTTTTAAGTGCCTTTTATGGGTCTTGGAAGTGTACCTTTCCGAACGTTATGAAATATTATTTTATGATTTGTGCGTGATTGTGTGTGTGTGTGAGAGAGAGAGATATAATGGAAGCAATCAGAATACGGGTGTTTCTAAAACACACGCAGTGCCACCGCGCACCTGCAGTTAAATTCTAAGCTCAGAATCGATCCAGAATCATTGGAGAGATGATAGTAGCCTATAGTATGAACAACACCATATTGGATAGATCAAACACAAATAGTTTTTTTTTTCTTTTAGGCCAGGCATATGATATGTGTAACGTGCCAAGTTGATGCTTCTTCTGCAGACTTTACTCTCGCGTGTCACGTGACCAGACTGTAATCGCAGCCTTTACGGTTAGGAAATCGCGCTATAGCATATCGCGATATTATCGCAAATGCAATTAATCGTTCAGCCCTAGTTGAGAGTAGGACCTGCGCGATATCATGTGAGGTGTTCATTTGCGCGTGCGCGCTGAAACAAACTGGGTATCCGGCTGGCTTGCTGCCAAGCATGTATGCGAGCTCGCTTCCATTCAGTAATTAAAGCATGGGGAAATGCAAGTTTTCGGACCTCTGCCTAGAGAACTCACGATTTAAAGACTGGCTTTGGCCAGTAGTTTGCAACAGCCGCGAGGCTTATTGCCACGTCTGCAAGAAGACAATTAATATAACCTGGGTGGGGGTGAATGGCGTCAAATCGCATATCAAATAGCCACCAAGATGCGCGGACGTAGCGAGCAGCTTCCCATATCAATGTTCTGCGCTACGGATGCATCAACTATGGCAAGCCATTTTAACATTTAAAAGCTATACTGGATATGTGTTGCAGATATCTGTAATTCAGTTTTGCCTAGTCAAAAATAACATTTCAGATATCCGCAACTACATTCTTCCTATCCATAATTGTCATTTCAGATATCCACACAGACATTCTTCCTAGGACAAATGACGTGTTGTTTGCCATTCATTTGTATGGGGTTTATCATTACAGATATCTACAATTCAGTTGCAGATATCCGTAATTCACACAGTGGATATCTGCAACTGAATTGTAGATATCTGTATTTCCAGTTTGAGATATCTACAATTTGATTCTGACCAATCGTAACTCAAGTTCAAGATATCTTTAATTCACCATAATTCAAGATATCTACATGTTCCTTTTCAGATATCTTAAATCAAGTTTTGACTAGGCGAAATGACATTGTAGATATCTGTAACTTGAATGATGACTAGTCAAAATGACGTTGTAGATATCTCAAACTGGAGTTAGGGATAGTCGTAATTTTTGTAGATATCTGTTATCAAGTTATAGATATCTTTAAATGAAATGTAATCATAGATATCTGAATTTTGAGATATCTGTAACTTTCATTCTTCCTAGTCAAAATGTAATTACAGATATCTTGAATTGGAGTTTTGACTATTCGAAATGACGTTACAGATATCTGAATGCAAATTAGACCCACATCCCACTTTAGGCGGGAGCAGAGCTTGTTGTTCAAATCATCAAATCACATAGCACCTGTTAACTATTAACTTGTATTTACACTGATTAGCACAATGTCGGAGCAGCCAGAAAGTGTTTTTAATCATCTTTTTAATGCTGCAACCCGTGCTAGACAGGAGCTGGCAGCAAGAAATTATGATTCATTACTTTCTACAACAAAAATTTGTGTCTATTAGAGTTTTCAGTTGAGCCAAACTGCTTTTGAGTTCATTGTTTGTGTCAGGTGATAGCAAATGTTAAATTCTTCCGAGATTTCTTTCACAGTTTTCAAAAGAATGACGTTCTCTCTCTCCACAAATCCCCTGTGTGAGGGCTCGTTCAATTTCATGTCATTTTCTGGTGTTTTTTTTCGATTACAGCCAACGCCATGACTGCTTCTTTCTTCTTCCATTCATAGAAATAAGGAAATGAACCCACTTCCTCTTTGATTATGGCGGGAGCTGGGGAATATGGATATCTAAAATAGAACAACGTCATGCACAATAATTTGCACTAGTCATAATAACGTTTGAGATATCTTTGACTTTCATTCTGCCTAGGAAAAACGGAGTTACAGATATCTGCATTTGTCATTTAAGATGTGTGACGAGTTTAATGTCGGTTTCAATGATGTCATTGCAGATATCTGTAATTCAGTTTTGCCTAGGGATGTGACGGTGAGGAAATTTTCCCACCGGTTAATTGATGTGTGACAACACCGGTAATACCGGTATCACCGGTGGAGGCTTTTAAATCACTAATTCTATCTAACCGAAAGTAACATGCACACGACCGCTCTGAACTGAAAACGCGCCAGTGTTGCGTATTCACACACCGTGCGCAGCTGTAAATGCGCGCTCTGTGAGGCCATGGGCACGTCTCAATCAGTTCCCTAGTTCAGTAGTCAGGGCACTGATCAAGCATTGATCAGTCTATGATTGAGATGCACGCCATGAATGAATAACAGTTCGTCCGTAAAGCCTCGTTTATACTCGACGCGCCCGCACGAGCGTGAGGGTCCGCGTGGCAAAAAGAAATGCGCGCAGTCAGCGTAGCGGAGGCTCGCACTGCGGAGCCAGGCGAAAGTAAACAATGCGCTCTCTGTGCGGCCGTGCACATTTAACTTTCGGTTTTGAAGTAGCGCCAATTCGGCTGCGGGTTGCTTGAATTATGGGTTCATTAGTCTATTATTTTTAATGAAAAACACAACAACAAAACAAATGACAAACTCCCTTAAATAGGCGCTTTTACGTTTCGCTTTGAAACCAAATCTTCCGCGATCATCTCAGTCAGCTCCTCACTCTTAAATCTGATGAATGACTCCTGCCGCTGCCGAGACTCACGGTCGGATCCTGCTTTATTAAGCAGATACGTTCAGTTTTTATTTGTATTGTCTGTTCTCTAACTGAACTAAATTATTTTATTACTATAAAAAATCAAAAAGACGGTGGGCGGTGCCACGGTGGGCAAGTGATGTAACCGGTTGCCAAAACGGCTTGCCATAATCAACGACCTCAACCTCCACTGCTTTGCCCTCAACCCCGACTGCTCTCCCGATTCAAACCACTGCAGTCAGCAGTAACGTTAGTCCTAGCAGCATCATCAACAGGTGCGTGACAGACGTCAGACAGCAGACGCTATGCTCTATCACCACCGCTACAGTGCGAGCTGAGGTGCTGTGGTGGTTAGACCTGCAACTAAACACCACTCTTTCAATTTGAACGATGGCATTGAAGAGCTGTTTCGAAATATGCAAGTTGCTTAAAGCTGGCCATACACTGTGCGATTTCTGTGCGATTTCAGCAAGGTTATCAACTCACGCTGTACGAGTAGATCGCATGCGATGTAAAGCCAAAGCTCACGGTTTATGTGCTCACACTCGTCGAGCGCGACTTGTCTGCTCACTGTACGAGTGAAATATGCGCGAAAAACCTATAATAGCCTATCAAATGCATCAGCTATCGATTTAGCATTTATTATTATTATTATTATTAGGGTAGGCCTACTTTTATTATTAAATTGATATTACATGTAATTTGCCCCTGTGATAATTTCATAATGCATCAATGCAGGCTATGCATAACCGACACGCTGCATAATGAAAGAATAGATAGATTAGCTTACTCCTCATTATTTAAATACATTTTGCCCAATTACACAAGGAATTATAGGCCTATAATTAAAATGATTATCAGTCTATAATATATGTCAGAACACTACAATAATATCAGTATTATTATCAGAAAGTAAGAGCAGCTTTATTTAAAAAACAACTTGTTTAACACGAAATGGGCCTATAGGTACTTCTCTTCTAATTTGTTTCACAATATGGGCCACAAGAGAAATATTAAGAATATAAATTCAGACAGTTATAGGCTATACGTTATCAGCATATGTTAAAGCAGATTTATATAAATAAAGAGATATCTCTTGTCTCTGTGGGAATATGCGCCGAAAGCTTGTCAGATTTTACGTTCACTTTCTGTAGTGAATAATTGACTTGGTTTGAGACTTCACCGACTCTCGCGCACATTGTGTTTTTGTGTGATATCCACTGACTCGCCTTAATGATTTAAAACGAAAAAGAAAAAAAATCTATATTGCGCCGTGAAAATTTCTCTCGTTTCCCTCTGTACACTGCACGAACTATGAAGAAGATGTCTCCTTCCTCTTCTGTCTTTATTTCTATTCTCATCTCTGTGGGCAGTTGATGTTAAGTTATAATGACCTCGTTACATTGTGATGCAATATGTTATTCTATTTGGAAAGATATTTCATTTACACTACTATAGTTGCAGTTTGAAGTCGCGCTGGTATTAAAAAATATTTTGAAGGTATTAAAAAAGGTAGTAAAAGGTATTAAATTCAACTTAAGAAGTTCTGTATATACCCTGATATATATATATATATATATATATATATATATATATATATATATATATATATATATATATATATATATATATATATATATATATATATATGTATATATATATATATATACTAAATATTTGTATGTATGTATATGTGTGTGTATATATATTATAATAATATATATTATAATATATATACACACACATATACATATACATACATACAAATATTTAGTCCAGTTAATCAAGAATTTAATTTAAAAAAAAGAAAAAAAATGAATATGTAAATCACCCAAGAAGTACGTTTCTCAAAAAAATGTCTGTACAGTACAATACTATTTAGAAGTATGATTTTTATAATGTTTTTGAAAGATGTTTTTTTTTTTTAAGTCTCTAAAAACAGTAATATTGTGAACTCTTATTACAATTAAAAAATGAGAGTGTTCTATTTTAATATGTTTTCAAATGCAATTTATTTCTGTGATGGCAAAACGGAATTTTCAGCAGCCATTACACTAGACTTCAGTTTCACATGATTGGCCAACTCTTCCAGCATGGATTTGTTTACTGGTTCTTTGCTATCTGGTCATTTTTATCTGTGACGCGTCTAAAATGTCTACAACCATCATTACACTGCATTATATTGATGTCGCACAACATTGTCATTGTCATTTCTTCAGCACCCCAAAACTGAACACGCACACTTTAGTCAGAGTGGAATAGATGTGTTTTACATGCATGTTTATGGTGATTTAAAATTGGCATACGCCATATTTTACTACAATTATGGTAGCTTCCATTATGAGCTGAAGTGCTTCAATTTGATTGAAGTATTGTGTTTATATAAGCTAAAGTTTAATTGCAATATTGCCTGAATTCCATTATAATTGCATTATGAGGTTGCATGTAAACAGTCAAAAACTGTCACTTCTCTTTGTTGTCATGTCTGCAGTGAGTATCTACAACTTTGACCCGTCAAGACAGTATGCGGGAACCATGACGCTAGAGATCGACTTCCTCCAGAAGAAGAGCGTTGACAGCAACCCTTACGACTCAGATAAAATGGCCATTGAATTTATCCAGTTTTTCAACTCACAGGCCTTTAGCATTGGCCAGCAGGTGAGACAGTTAAAGAGCTAATGGAAGGAATGTCAGATCCACACTTAATGAAGTCTGAGAACTTTTGCATAGCGTGGATGTAGTGGCGCATAAAGCCTGTATCGTCTTCCTCGCAGTTTGCCTTCAGCTTTTGTGACAAGGTCTTCGGACTGGTCATAAAAGATATCGAGGCCATGGATCCCAGCATCCTCAGGGGCGAGCAAAGCTCTAGCAAAAAACAGAAGGTACCTTTTTACTGCTCACTTTCAAGTCATACCTAATCATGTGTTAATAGAGTTGTAGCGCCTTCAATAGTGTTTATATCTCTTTTTCAGATCGAGATTGGACTGTTGCACGGCAACAGTCAGGTGATTTTTGAGAAAGCAGAGAGCTCATCTCTCAATTTGATTGGTTAGTGTTTAACCTGCACACACACACACACACACACACCACCATTGTGGCTCTAACATACACAAGCATATCCCCATACACAAGCATATTTACTCATCTGTAAGTAATGGGGTATAATGAATCTGGACCAATGTGTTTGTCCAATGTGTATGTGAGTGTTTCTAATACAATACCTACAGTATTTAGCTCATCATGACAGGAAGATCCTTAAGATTTTTTGCTCAAGACTTGTTCAACTAAGGACCTGCCATGGATAATCCAACATTTACAGCTGCTGCTGATAATTTATCAATAGTCTTTCTTAGCTTTACTTAGGATGAAACATGTCACGTTAATATTGGTTTTGACAGTCACCACTTTGATAATAATCATGAGTCACTGGAATGTCCTTTATACAAATATAGCATTTCATCTTTTGTACTGTTTAGAGTTATCAGAATTACAAAATGTGTTTAGTCAGTTTACATTTTAACCACACACATTTATTTTCATGTAACAGAAGGAACAAGAACAAAACAAAAAACAAAACAAATAAGAAAAAACATTCTCAGTACCTTACATTATTCACATACATTCATTTTTAGTCTTCTGTTAACATCTCACCAACTGTTTTGAGAACAGTTTGAAAGCTCCCCAAAATCCAGAGATCTTATATTTATCCCTTAAAGTTAAATTTTTCCTCTTTATTTTTCCTTTAGCAAACGTCCTGTACAGTGCACAAAAAATAAATAATTTTTTTTTTTTTTTTGCAGGATACCAGTTTTTTTATTTTAGTTTTAGTTTTAATATTTTGAATGAACCTTTTTTATAGTAATTTTGTTATTTGCCTTTGTATTTTATTAGTTGTTTTTTAAATGGCTGTTTAGGTTTAATTAATTTTTATTTAATTATTAGTTTTAGTTAGTTATAGTTTTTATTTATTTAATAATTAGTTCATAATTTAAGTGCTTTAACTTAAACCTATTTCAGTTTATTGCCTAGGTAACATTTCTCATTTTCGTTTAGTTTTTCTGATAATATTTATATTTAATTTAATTTAAGCTTTATTTCAAATAACATAAAATTTGTAATCGTTTTAGTTAACAATAGCAACCATGCAGGATACAGATTAGTTAAAATAGTTTTTTTTAAAGTAATTATTAAATTTAAAAGAAAATTTAAATTAAGTAATTTCATTAATTAATTATCATTAATTAAAATTTATTAAATCATTTTAGGTAATTATTTTCTGTGTCAACTATCATATGTCAGCTCAGTGGAAATAATTGTAAAGAAACAGTTTTTTTTAATATAATTGTTTTTCCAACACTATATGACAGTATTGACTGAAAGCATCTTTTTAATTCTTAATAACATTTTGATACTAGATTTTTAAATTTATTATTAATATTTGACATGACTGTACTAATTTTTTATCTCACGTGTTGAGCTAGATTGAGTTATAGGGAAGGAGAAAAGTTAAAGGGAGAAATTGAACCTAAACATGACTGAATAGATTCATTCAAAATAATTCCTCTGTAGATAAACTTTTATTTCCGCTCTGTTGCCTGTTTTGTTAAACGACTCAATGAGCAGTAAAATGTTCAGACTTCAAATAATGTAACAACCAAACTATACCACTAGATGGCAGTCAGAACACGTGGTTTCACCTCAGGTTCCTCATGATGATTTATCCTCAAATTTTCCCCAATGATTTATACATCAGTTAATTTGACATGGGGTATGACCTTATATAAACATATATAAATATGTTTTCCTTAATTTCTTTAGTGTTCCTCAGCAGCCTGATTTTGATAATTCTTCCCCAGGAAAATCAAAGGCCAGAGGGTCTCGGCAGTCCATCATCAACCCCGACTGGAACTTTGAACGCATGGGGATCGGAGGCCTGGACAAGGAGTTCTCTGACATCTTCCGTCGGGCATTCGCCTCACGAGTCTTTCCTCCAGACATAGTGGAGCAGATGGGTGAGTCTCATATTTTCTCTCCCTCTATCGAAATAACTGTGAAGCTACACTAGTACATGACGCCCGTGTCTTTGTCTTGGAAAGACATATATCTGTTTTTCCTTCTTCAACCACAACGCTCTCTGTTTGAGTGGCCAGTAGAGGCACAGCATGTTGTAGGCGACATGAATCACGGAATGTTGCGACTCCAGTTCGAGAGAGGGAAAACCAAGCCAAACTAAATAAGAGTGGCTAAAAGATTGGACCGACTGCTCTCAGACCCTCCCAGCACCTCATCCTAACCATAAATGCGAGATTTGCTACATCCAACCCTGAAAGAACATCGTTATGTTGTCTGTTGGCTTACAGTCAAAAGCCTAGTTTGAATTATATTGTCAGATTGCAGTCTGATTGTGTTTTAATGATTTATATTCACCCTCTGAACAGATCAACAATTGTTAAAGATGCTATGCAGCAGACAAATTCCCATCAGATTGACTCCTGCAGCGAAACTATTATAATCATTTGCAGTTCAAGCTGCTGTCTGCGTTCCATTTTCAGCATTTAGACACTGGGAATCTTTTGCTAATAATTGCAAACAAGTGTTCTTATTGGTGTGAAAAAAATGTTCATACACAGAAATTCAGATTGATTCTCAACAGGTGCTCGTGTTGATGAATCCTGAATAAGGAAGCCCATGTCCATAGTTCATAACAAAAGCATAGGACCAGATGCAATTCGATGTAATTCCAGCGACAAGCAATTTGTCTGTCCACACCAGACAAATTCTAGCCTAGCTCCGCCCTCTTATGTACTTTCGCTCAATTTTCATTTTCCTTCAGTACTCCGTCTGGGATTGCGGTATATTCTTTTGTTTTCTCCGGTCAAATTTTAACCGGTCCAATCAGCGAACAAAGGGAGTGGCTGAGAACGATGGAGTTGATGTCGTGCGCTAGTTTGAGATGACATGCGTCACGGCCAAATGTTAGTGATTGGTTATGGCAGATCCAGAGTAGCTCTGGGCAGATCCAATAGTTTTAAACTTCAACAGAGTACCCGCCTTCAAGGAAGCAAGCGCTTGTCAATGGAGAGTGGCCAGACTCTCTTTACAAATGAAATGTACGAGAGTCTGGTAGGACCAGACTAGACAAATTCACCAGACACGACAAAATCATAGAATACACTTTGTCATAGAATACACTTGTTTGTTCACAGTTTGAACATTCTAGTTTCCTTTCATTTATTTTCAAGATCTGAGGTGAATTATCCATCAGTATGGCTGTAAAGGTCTCGTGGAATGATATTTAAACAATGAATTCTTTTAAAATTTAAAGCCACAATATGTAATTTGTCGCCGCTAGAGGTCGCTTATTCAAAACAAAGGCGTAGCTTGATGACGCCTTTTTCGCTTTTTCGGGTCATGTGTATGTGGTGTAACGCAGGGCTGTTTTTATCATATTAGATACATTTGAGTGTGTTGAAAGTTGTGTTATAACACTTGTTGCACACTGCAGTAAGCTAGATCGATATTAGGTACTCGCGGTATATCAAGAAAATCTGATTTAAACAATAAGTCTAACTGTGTTGAGCTATATAACAATGATTCGTTTTCTGTCGATGAATGTATCTAAACAGTTGCTCACCTGTCTAATAAAACACATAATATATTAAAGCGTCTTTGTTGTTTCCAATTTTTCAACAAAATAAAAAATCAAGTGTAACGCTGATGTCATTGATAGGCGACGTACAGACACGGTCTGTGTCCTGGTTAAAATTGCTTATTTATCTGGATTTAAACATTCTTGGAAACGTTTGGGATAGTTTAAGTACACAAGTCAACAAAATATATAACACCGTTCTAGTGGTTTTTGGATATTTTAAACCAAAAAAATCTTACATATTGCGAAAAAAACCCGTTATGAAGGGCATATTCCTGTAAGCTGTCAGATGACTTGATCATGTATGCAGACACACAGAGTTCAGTGTGTGTGCGAGAGATGACCTTTGTGGTGTGATGGCTGCAGGAGTTGGCCTCTGGCTCGGGCAGCTGGCTGCTCTAATGAGATGGCGGGTCTTGATAGCGCAAAGGTGAGCACCTAATTGGGCTTCGTTTTGGAGCCCAGGTGCTGAAGGAAGGTGCGGGTGTGTGTCTGAGTATGTTATTGTCTTATAGCGCTTGGGTGGGAGTTTACACCAGTACACCCAGTTTCTCCCAAAACTCCCACCACCTAAAGGTCATTTCAGTCTGCCCAGCCATGGCCTCGTTCTTCTCCTCTGTCAAAAGTCTGGACGTCTGCCCTCCCTCAACCTGAGTCTGTCAACAGGTGTAAATGGCCATACTGATTCCCATCTCAGGCCTGCTGGTTATCTCCAGCCTTCCCGCTCTTTTCAAATGGCAGCCAACAGATGTTGTTAACCAGAAACAGGGTTCTTGTCTCAGAAATGCCATTGCTAATCAAAAAGACCCTTGTGCTACTCTGAAAACCGTTGTATTGGACACTTGGCCATATTTTTTGTGTGTGCATTATGGCATAATCATATAACCATATGATACAGTAATTCAAATAACCACTCGTTACAACCAAGGTCTGCAGAAGAGCATGTCTGAACGCACAACACTTCAAACCTTGAAGCTGATGGTCTACAGCAGCAGACCACACCGTGTGCGACTTCTGTCAGATAAGAACAGGAAACTGAGTCTACAATTAACACAGGCTTACCAAAATTGGACAATAATGAGTCTCAATTTCTGCTGCAACAATCAGACGATAGGGTCAGCTATGCTTTGGCGTAAGCAATATGAAAGCATGGATCCATCCTGCTGCTTTTCTGATAGAAAGGTGTCAGAATACACAGTGCATCGCAGTTTGTTGCTGATGGGACTACATAGCCGCAGGCTAGTCCAAGCTGACCTGTCCACCGCCAAAAGCGCCAACAGTGGGCATGAGAACTGGACCACGGAGCAATGGAAGAAGGTGGCCTGGTCTGATGAATCACGTTTTCTTTAACATTATGTGGATGGCCGGGTACATGTGCGTCGGGAACACTTACCTGGGGAACACATGGCACCAGGATGCACTATGGGAAGAAAGCAAGCTGGCAGAGGCAGTGTGATGTTTTGGGCAATGTTCTGCTGGGAAACCTTGGGTCCTGCCATCCATGTGGATGCTACCTTGACACGTACCACCTACCGAAGCATTGTTGCACACTATGTACACCCTTTCAAGGAAACTGTATTACCTGGTGGCTGTGACCTCTTTCAGCAGGATAATGCGCCCTGCCACAAAGCAAAAATGGTTCAGGAATGGTTTGAGGAGCACAACAACGAGTTTGAGGTGTTGACTTGGCCTCCAAATTCCCTATATATGTATATATTTTTATATGTATACATAATATATATGTATTTCAAAAGGATGCATTAAATGGATAAAAAAAAGACATTTTATAATGTCACTAAATATTTCAATTTCAAGTAAAAGCTGTTCTTTTGAACTTAAGAACTGTTTATCAAAGAATCCTGAAACAAATATGGTTTCCACAAAAATATTAAGCAGCACAACTGTTTTCTACATTGATGATAATCAGAAATGTTTCTTGAGCACAAAATCAGCATATTAGAATGATTTATGAAGGATCATTTGACGTTGAAGACTGAAGAAAGTCATAGGAATAATTTACATGTTAAAGTTTAATAAAATAGAAAAGTTTAAATTGTAATATAAAAAATACCTACCCCAAACTTTTTGATTAGTACTGTATATATTTTATAAAATTACTTATCTTTTGCACAAAACTTGTCATGTGACCCAACCAACATGCATACAAAAAACCCCCAAAAAACAGGAAATTATATTATAGAGATGATCTATGCAGACCTTCATGGTTGTAAATAGATCTCTGAATCTCTTTCTTATGACAGTGTCATGTGGTGCACCTGCCCAAAAACTGATATATACACATACAATCATACTTCTAAATTAATGATTGACAGTATAAAAAATAAATAAAAAAATAACCTTGGAAAATTTATGAAAATAAATTGTACACACATATTCAAGGTGTGTGGAAAAAAATGGTAAAATATTCTATAAAAGTGAAAATACTATAGTGATGAAATTTGGAAAGATTTTTTCTGAGCAGAGCACTTATGCAGTATGTCGTTGTTATACCATTTTGTGATGTATTTTGACTTAACACCCCCCCAACCCTTTCTCTTTCTGCAGGCTGCAAACACGTGAAGGGGATCTTGTTGTTTGGGCCACCCGGCTGTGGTAAAACCCTGATGGCACGTCAGATTGGAAAGATGCTGAATGCTAGAGAGCCGAAGGTGGTCAACGGGCCAGAGATTCTGAACAAATATGTGGGCGAGTCAGAGGCTAACATCAGAAAGCTGTTTGCTGATGCAGAGGAGGAACAGAAGAGAGTAAGAAACCATGAAAAGACATGGAGACAGAAATGGAATTTCATGCAAATTATTAAACATTACACACTTAGGAAAAACCTTAGTTCTTTCACGCACTTCACAAATCACTGTTCGCTTAGAAAGACCATACAGACATTTTGCACAACCTTACATTCATCTGGCTCTGTGATGGAACCCACTGATATTTGACACGTTAAAGAAAGGGTGCTCTGTCAATAGTAAAAAAAAAAAAAAACCATGGCATGCAAACTTGGGTTTGCTCAAAGGATGCTGTTCCCAGTTTTGGGCCCTCCAGCAGCTCTACAAATAACTCCAAATTGCTGAAATATACTTACAGAATTACTGTAAATGGCCTTGTGTTTGCTTAGAAACATTATCATAGTTTGTTTTTTTTCCAAGGGTGATGCGTCATGAAGTGTTGGCAGAGAACTGCTGGTTCTGGCCGTTGTTGAGTGTGATGTTGTGCTGGTAGACTGTGAGACTACATGACATTGAAGAGCTCACTCGTCACCTCTTAATGAGAGCATTCGGCTATCTCTAACCCCTCACCCCGACTCACGGGAGGCCATGCACACTCATACTGGCCTCCCATCTGTGCTAAATGTTACGGCCTAGCCTCTGACAGCCTCTGAGATGAAGGAGATAAGTCTTAATTGTAGACCATTGTCACAGAGTTTATACAGTCACTGGCCATTCACCAGCCTGGCATTTAAGCAGGCAGCTCAAGATAGTTTTGAGGCTATTTAAAAATGTTTTATTACATTACATTATACTTTGTGTGTCTTTTTTTTGTTTGGCTTTTGTAGTTGGGGGCCAACAGCGGCCTGCACATCATCATATTTGATGAAATCGATGCCATCTGTAAACAACGTGGCAGCATGGCGGGCAGCACTGGGGTCCATGACACTGTAGTCAACCAGCTACTGTCCAAGATCGATGGTGTAGAGCAGCTCAACAACCTCTTGGTTATTGGTGAGAACTTCATGAGATCGAGCAGCATAAAGAATGACCATGCATCATTTTTTTGTTACATATTTAATGGGTTTTTAAGATTTGGCTTTGTGTTCATCATTTAATCATACTTTATTTAAGGGATGACCAACAGGCCTGACCTGATTGATGACGCCCTCTTGAGGCCGGGAAGACTGGAGGTCAAAATGGAGATTGGTGAGAACTACAGTAGCCGTCATGGATCACATATTCAAGGTGGCCTGAACAACTAATTGACTTCTAGTCCTTCTCTAGGCCTGCCTGACGAGGCTGGTCGTCTTCAGATCCTGCATATACACACATCAAAGATGAGGCAGTCAAACTTGCTGGCCAAGGACGTTGACATAAAAGAGCTGGCTTTCGAGACCAAGAACTACAGCGGAGCAGAGCTGGAAGGGCTTGTTCGGGCTGCCCAGTCGACTGCCATGAACCGTCACATCAAGGTCTGATCACATCATATCATTGACCCCTACACCTCCACAATCATAATTAATTATGGCAAAGTGAAACAGCTTCTCAAACAAGATTACAATTTTAGAAGCAGTTGAGAAGTATATGGATAATAAAATGTGTGTGTGTGTGTGTTAGCAGCACAGCTCACACACTCCCAAATTTGATGGTGTTGACACATAATTCTCCCATATTTGATGGTTTACACAGGTGAAATAGGTCTCTCTTTCTCTTGCTTGTAGACCTTTCATTTTGATTAAGTGGATGAGTTTGAGGATCAATCTGTGTGTTTTTGTTCCTGTAGGCCACTACTCAAGTAGAAGTGGACACAGAAAAGGCTCTGACTCTGCAGGTCAGCAGGAGTGACTTCTGGGCGTCTCTGAATAATGACATCAAGCCTGTAAGTCAGCTCTCCATTATTGTGTATTCAGTTTGTATAATGATAGGCTGACTCGAAATCCCCTGATTAGATCTTGTTGCCAAACTTCACTGTCGGCATGAATTCTGAGACAGAATCTTAAATGTTGTCAAATCTTTATGCAGTATCATTATTGATCATTTTAGCAGTGAATAAAGTAATTTATTATTGCTTTAATATTTAATGCATTTCTCTGTAAAGGCATTTGGCACTAATCAGGAGGATTACTGCAGTTACATCATGAACGGTATTGTGCAATGGGGCAATGCTGTGTCTGACGTATTGGGAGATGGAGAGCTTCTGGTGCAACAGACCAAGAACAGTGAACGCACACCGCTAGTATCTGTGCTTCTAGAGGGCAAGTCTTACACACAAACCTCACATGCATAAACATAGACATATACAAATACAATGTTAGGGGTCAACTAATTAACATAGTGACTTTACTCATTTTATTTAGTAGATTGACAGAACGTTGCATTTCCTTTTTTTAGTGAGTAAAAAGTATTTTCTCACTCCCTTAAAATAAGCATAGAAAAGCTTAATTCAGTTGTCAAAATGCCCTTGGGGCATTTTTTCTTGTAGCAGTACACAAAATATAATTTTTAATAAAACTATTAATAAGACTCAAATATTCAATCAGCATTAAAATCATAATGTTTTGTAGTTCAAAACATAGTTTAGTTGTGTGCCGCGCAGTCACTTTGCTTATTTGAGTTTGCTGACACTCTTTTTGGGAGAGAGTAGGGCTGCTTGATTTGGGGATGAAATTTGTTTTATTTGTTTGCTGTGGCCAAAATTTTGTGAGAGTATTTCAATGTACCAGTAATGATAAAATAATCATAATAATTATTTTATTATTATTAAATAAGAAATATTAAAATAAGAAATATGAGTATTGTAACATTACTCTTTCACTGTAAAATAAGCAATAGAATGTTTCAGAAAATAATGATTTAGGGCCCCATTTTAATGATCTGAGCGCATGGTCTGAAGCGCATGGCGCAGGTGCACTAAGGGCGTGCCCGAATCCACTTTTGCTAGTTTAACGACGCGGGTCTAAAAGGGTTGTCCCTATTCTCTAATGAGTCATGGGTGTGTTTTGGGAGTAACATGCAATAAACCAATCAGAGTCTTATCTCCCATTCCCTTTTAAAGCCAGTTGCGCTCGCGCCATGTCAGATTCGCTATTTATATGGCGGAATTTGCAAGCGGAAAAACTGAACGCTTCTCTAGTGAGGAAACGGATCTGCTCGTCCAATGACGCCTGCTTGCTCGTCATTACTGCAAATAGGTAGGCTAATTGACCTATCGGTAAGCCCCTCCCCCCTTAGTTACTGTTGCTGACTCGGACAAACAAACGGAGTTGCTATATCTTACAATGACAGCTGTCAGTGTGAAAACCTTATCCCAAGATGTTTTTGGACACAGAATGTAGCGTATACCCCGTCCGAATGATGGCCAAGCTTTACTGATGGTTTATCAAATTTATTATGTCCTTTTTCACTCCAAAAAATAATCGTAAGAGCTGAACAAACAAAGCATAAGAAGTGCGCATTAACGTCTCATTCACAAACTCTCTCTCTCCGTTGCATTACCATTAACATACACAGCAAATTACACAGAAATACTCATTCAACTAACAGTAAACAAACATATACACAGACCGTATGCCTTTTCGGGGGTGCAGTTAATAATTGGGAAACTTTGAAGGATCTGCAAAACAACTCCGATAAACTGCGTGCAAGCTCTTCCTTTCGTTACCCGGAGACTATAATACCCATCAAAATAGGAGTCCTCCTTATAAGACAGATAATGTAGACCTTAAACATTTCTAGAATTAAATGAATTTACATATAACCAGTTTAATATGGAGAGGCACTGAAATGTAGACCTTCGTGTTTCTGACCTACAGTGTTACATGACGTGAGAACAGTTAGTTATTACGGTTTGTATGTTAGCAGGGACTTTAATCGTAACTTAACGAGAGCATGACAAACAGAAAATCCTCTCAGGATCCCTGGAATCAGTGTTACAGTACCTCAGGCATTTTTGTAGCATAAACACCATCAAATCGATGAGAGCTTCGGATTTTCCAGTGTTTCTCTATGGCGCTGATACCTAAAGATGTCCGAGTTCCAGTCCCAGCGCAACTGATACTCAACTGCTATTGGCTCATCTGCGTCCGAGGGGAGGGGCTTACCGATGGGTCAATTCTGATACATGAAATGACTATCCGTTATGACATGTACGCATTTTTATATTTATGTACACAATAATAATCTTAATATTACATATTTAATATTAAATGTTTGTGTGCTGCTGCGCATCCCTGTGTGTGTAATAAGCAAAGTGTATGCGCATTGTGCTCCCGCCTATAGGCGCACATTACTAACACGCTCTTTAAATAACAAAAAAAATATTCCGGCATTGAGTTTAGACCAGGTTTTTGTTGGTTAATGGTGCAGTCATTTCGGTTGGCTCAAAATAGCAACGCGCCAACAATGCGCCTGAACACACCTCGTTTTCAGACAAGCACCAACAACGTGGCGGAGGACATGAAAATGATAACTGCGTTGGGCTGAAACTAGCAAAAAACACATGCGTCGCGCCTGGTGTCGGATTGCGCCAGCTGTATGATAGGGCCCTGTATTTTACTGAACAACTGTAAAATTACAATACTAATATTTATGTATTAATTTTCATTTTAAAATGTTTAACACTTCTCATTACAAATCTGGTGATATGAGTGCTGTACGTTGTGTTAAATGCACATTAAAGCAACCCAAACTCATGCAAAGCACATGCAAAGATGGCGTTTGTGTGAAGTAGCATTTACTGTGAACCTAAAAAAACACCAGATCATGAGCTGCTCACATGCGAATGAACTCAGTGCACTGAAACATGCTGCTCATATATTTAAATTCCAGTCTTTGTGATTTGAAAATCATACTAATCCACACCACAAATTTGATTTAATTTTGATGAATCGTTCAGCCCTAATAGAGGGTGTGTAGATGATGGCAGAATTAAAACTGTTTGATGTTAATGTTATGTGATTGGTATATTTAAAATCAACCACATAGCTTAAATGTAATTAGCTACTTTTTATTAGTAGCTTTTAGTGTAGCTACCTGTTCAACAGGGTATCTGACTGCAAATGACCTTAAATTAGTAACCTATAGCTTGACAAGTTACAGTTGCACACATACACTTCACACATGTACAAAAACGCTGCAATAATAGCATTCCTCCCTGCTCTTGTTCTCATAAAAGCAAACATGCACCATAATGCTGCAATCTGATATGACTGAGAGTGTGAATGCTCTCCGCTCCCGCAGGGCCTCCTCACAGTGGTAAGACCGCACTGGCGGCCAAGATCGCAGAGGACTCCCAGTTCCCCTTCATCAAGATCTGCTCTCCAGACAAAATGATCGGCTTTTCAGAGATCGCCAAATGTCAGGCCATCAAGAAGGTAACAACCTCGTCACTCTAAGTTAAGACATGAAGAGATCTGTGCGTGAAGCAGTTGTCATGGGGGATGTTATGGATGTGATATTGCAGCCATTGGCCTTTTAATAAAGGGTTTATGGTTTTCATTTCTCTAGATATTTGAGGACGCCTACAAATCCCAGCTGAGCTGTGTGGTGGTGGACGATATAGAACGGCTGCTGGGTGAGTCCATCGCAACGAGGATGATGCACTTCCTGTCAAAATTGATCATAGGTTCAAAAGAATCAAGATGCAAACCTATTTATTATTTATAGGGATTCGCAGGGGCCTCGTCTCCTTTTTTCCGTTTTTGTTCTTGTTTTAGTTGTAATGATCACAATGTAGATATAATAGTTGGTCTACATACCAAACTTACCCTACACTATCTTCTCAACATGTTTATCCACTCCACAGATTTTGTTCCCATCGGGCCACGGTTCTCTAACCTGGTGCTGCAGGCTCTGCTGGTATTATTGAAGAAACCTCCTCCTCGGGTGAGAATGTCACCCATTCTCAATGGCCTGTATTACTGGCAGCCACAGATAGGGGGCAGCACCTCCTTCTCACAAAACAGAGTCCCTCTGATTGCTATGGAGCCACTCACTACATTGGTCATTTATTCACAGACATATCAGAGTTATTTTAGTCTGCTAAAATGTATTATTTCACCCATAATATTAGGGGCTTTTAAAACCTCTAACCAAAGTATAATCCTAAACCGGTGGTTCTCAGACTGTGGTCCGTGAAGACTTCCAAGTGGTCCTACATAAATAAAATTATTGACAGTTACCAAAGTCAAATTATTGACTCTGTAGTCAACTCATAACAATGAATTAACTCATTGTGTTAAAATTATTGTTTAGTGAAGTGTTTCTATTGTCTCATTTCACTAATTATATGACATATATGATTGACTCAGCATTTTAGCTTGTGAACAGTAAAATCTTCTAGGTTCATTAGCTAAAAGCAGCAGGCTAGTTCGTTTCATATATAATAAATGCACACACACAAAAAAAATATCATAGATATGTAAAAATTATTTAATATACACTAGCTTTCAAAAGTTTGGGGTTAGTAATGTTTTTGAAAGGAATTAATACTTGTATTCAGCAAGGGTACATTAAAGTGACAGTGAAGTCATTTATAATGTTTAAAAAAATATATTTAAAATAAATGCTGTTCTTTTGAACTTTCTATTTATCAAAGAATCATGAAAAAATGTCAGTTTTCACAAAAATATCAAGCAGAAAAAAACTTTTTCAACGGTGAACCTAATCTGCATATTAGAATGATTTCTGAAGGATCATGTGACACTGAAGACTGGAGTGATGACTGTTGAAAACTCAGCTTTGCCATCACATGAATACATCTCATTTTAAAATATATTGAAATAGAAAACAGTTATTTTGAATTGAAATAATATTTTACAGTATTTTTTATCAAATAAATGCAGCCTTGGTGAGCATAGGAAATGTATTAAATAATCTTAAGAACCCCGAACATTAGAACCATACTGTGTATAGTATAAACTAAGGTGTACACTATTTGAGTGTCCTCCAATTTTTCAGTCTGTGCTTCCCCAAATTTTTATTTTACAAAGAACTACTTGTTAATCTTAGGTGTGTGACATGACTTGATCTTGTTGAGAAGAGGTGTCCTGTCGCTTCTCTGAGCAGTTACACTGTTATTTTAGCTTGAATATATATATATTATATATATATAATTTAGCTTCATTTGAAATATTTATCCACATTTTTATTTTGCTGCTGCAGGGTCTTTCATAGTGGGCCTCCCCTAACAAGCTACTGTTGTGTTGGCCTGCCTGGTGGCAGTGAGTGTGTATGTCAGGCTGGAATAGGTGTTGTGCTGTGTTTGTAAGGTGTTTTGAATAGATGAGGGTCTTTTCCTCCAGATCAGGACTGCATAGAGCAGCACTCAGCAGGGAGTCGAGTCTTGGGTGAGTCGATAGAAAGGGTTTGTGAGAGAGCCGGGACCTGGCAGGCCCGCTGCCTGTGTGGCACCTCATCTGCATGCACTAGCATATACTGGACACCACAGGGGTGCGACCCATAATCCCCTCTGCTCGCTGGGGCCTCTGGGAATGGCCCACATCTTTACTCAACGTACATAGGCACCATAGCATGGCTGTACTACCATGTCTCAAAAGTTCGCCAATGAGAAATTTTGACCTTCAGTGTTTCAAAAAGTACAATAAAAACTCATTGCTTGTATTTATACTGCAGGGTCGGAAGTTGCTGATTCTTGGTACAACTAGCAGGAAGGATGTTCTGCAGGAAATGGGCATGCTGGACTCTTTCAGCACTACAATCCACGTCCCTAATATATCTTTAGGAGAACATCTCATGGAGGCCCTGGAGGTGAGGAATGTAAAACATTCATGCATTTCTAAGTGTGGCTATTCGAATATGTTTTGGGGCCACTATGTATATAAGTTCTTAAAGAAAACAATCTACGTGGTAGAAAGTGTTTCTGGGGACTCATTTCCATTCTCATCTTAAAGGGATAGTTCACCCAAAAATGTCATTTCTGTCATAATTGTTGTTCAAAACCTGTATGACTTTCTTTCTTCTGTGGAACACAAAAGAATATATTTAGAAAAATGCTGCATGTTTTTTTGCCAATACAGTGAAAGTCAGTGGGTTCAATGTTGTTTTGGACCCCATTGACTTTTATTATATGGCCAACAACAAAACCGCCTTTTGTGTTCTATGTCATGTACATATTGACCATAGTTTTTGATTGACTATCTCTGGATCTATAAGTGACTTTTTTCCCTCTGTCTTTCAGCTTCTTGGGGGCTTCCAGGAAGAAGAGCGAGCAACTATTGCAAAACAGGTGAAAGGACAAGTGATGTGGCTGGGTATTAAGAAGCTGCAGATGCTTATTGAGATGTCACTGCAGGTGAGACACAGAAAGACCTTTTCACCCTGCGGGTTGTCTAGACGACTCACTGAGTCACAGCTTTCCTGTGAAATCATCTGCGGTTTGAGTCACTGTCAAATTCAATTACTTTATGGCATCATAATGAAAACAAGCCCCTCCAGATGCGCCTTCTTTCTTGACACACACAAGTAAACAGAACTCAATATTCCTCATCTGCATCTAATTTAGTGTATGTGGCCTGCTTCTGGAGTTGACTGAAGCGTTTCTCTTTCCCTGCCAAAACAGACTTGTGTTAAATATTGTGCAATAATGTTAGCTGCCTAATGGCTTAAGCATATCTAAAATACATAAAAAATATATTACATTTTTTTTAATTTGCCAAGATCACAGTGAAGAACTACTATTCAAAATAAGTTCTAATACTTCTAACCAATCACTATAAATCTCTTAAATACACTATTCAAAAGTTTGGGGTAAGTAAGATTTTTTTTTTTTCTTTTGAAGGGTTTTATTTTATTTTTATACTGAATTTATTCAGCAAATATGCATTACATTGATAATAAACACTGTTCTTTAGAACTTTTTTTGTCTGTCAAAGATGTATATATTACACAATAATATTAAGCAGCACAACTATTTTCAACATTGATAATAAAAAAGTCAGCAATGATGCATTAAATTGCTAAAAAGTGACAGTAAAACATTTATAATGCTACAAACGAGTTGCATTTCAAATAAATGCTGTTTGAACTTTTCTTTTTTATCAAATAATGAAAATGTGGTTTCCACAAAAATATTAAGCAACACAACTGTTTTCAACATTGATAAGAATCAGAAATGTTTCTTGAGCACCAAAGTGGCATATCAGAAAGATTTCGGAATAATCATGTGACACTGAAGACTGGAGTAATGACTACCACAGGAATACATTACATTTTTAAACATATTAACATAGAAAACAGTTTTAATTGCAATGATATTTTACTTCAATGTTTATGTTGTGATTTATCTCAGACCAGGTTGGTTAGAACTCTTTATTTAAGACATTTTTTAAATCCCTGTGGAGAAAATAATAGGAGAAATACTTCTGGAACCAAGGCCACTGAAAAACTGTCCAGTCACTGTTGTGCTCTATTATGCCAATGTTGGCATATTTTGAGTATGTTTTAGACCATTAGTTCTAGTCTTGTTTAATGAGAATTACAGTTGTGTTTGTTAGTGTTGTCTTGTTTTTGTGGTGGCGTAATTGGAGTTGCAGTGGTGTTTGTGCTGGATTCTGTGTAATTGGTGTGGTATGCAGTAATGTGGCAGCGTGAGTGCTTCCCCTCAGAGAGGAATGAGACAGAGTCTGCCGGGACATGCTGCAAACAGCCGCGCTGCTTTTTCCTCCCATTCTCTCTATTCTTTCAGTAATTTCCACTTCTTCAACAGCCCCAGGCAATTGAAAAGCTAAGTTATTGCATACACCTTCATTAATTTCCCTCCTTGGTGCCTTCTCCCTCCTCAGAGCTTTCCTCTGTCCTTAAATCACATTCTAGGCTATAGAGTAAAGTTAACAGTGCAATTTAGTTCATGACTAAGATTAAACTTGTCAGAGAATGCAGCTTCTTAATTCATTTTCTGTACATCTCCTGTAGACATTTAATTAGAGCGTAGAGAATTTAATGGTACAATTAAATGAATCTGGGATGTTTTAGTAAATTTTATTTGATCAACATAAATGTCTCTCTAAACATCACCAAAGAAAATGAATATGCGAGGAGATAAGCACTAGGTTGTCTTCCTGTCCCGGGTGAACAGGTACGCCAGCCTGCTGGATTTATCACTAGTCTTGTCACTTCCCGTCCCCGACAGGACTGCCGCCCCTTCACAACTCCTTACAGACAAATTCAGGGCCCCTCCGAACCCTCCAGGCTTTACATAGCTGACAAGGTTTTTGTCTTTTCAACATCTCGCCACTTTCAAGAAAAGGGGGCTTGCAAGGAACATGCCGCAATGTAACAAAAAAAAATATTTTTTAGTTGTCATTTCACTTTTGATCTCCATTTTTGACCCCTGTGGGTATTTTTCTGTTTCATTTTTTTTAGATGCCTCAGGAATACAGAGTTAACAAGTTCCTGGCACTACTGCAAGAAGAAGGAGCGTAAGTCCATTTCTCATTTGGCTTCAAATGGATGTTTCCTCCTTTATCATACTGATTATTTTCATTAACATTTGTTCATGTTGTTCTCCAGGTTTGCCACTGCTAAACATGGGGCCATGTAGTCTCGGGATGCAGAAGACAAACCAAGGCTATTTTGGTAGGACTTGCATGTAGAGACCAAGCCTTCCTTTTGTCTGTCAATATTTCAGTGCACAATTTAGAGATGATCAAACACTGAAAGACTTAAATCATCAAAACCACAATAGTAATGCATTTGATTTCTGTAATATGACATATTAAGTGCAACAGAATATTCAGCATTCAACCTGATTTTTTTTTTTAACCTTTTGGTGTTTGGTTTGTACAAAGTGACCCATTGGTTAAATAAAATTTCCCTTTATGCACAAAACGCTTCAGAGGTAAAGGACATTTTTATTTTTACTTAAATTTTTTTTTTTTTACACTACTGTTCAAAAGTTTGGGATCAGTAAGAGAAAAAAAAAATGAGCAAGGGTGCATTAAATTGCTAAAAAAGTTACATTTATAATGTTTCAAACGATTGTTTTTTCATCAAGGGAAATGTGTTCAAAGTATTGTGAAAAAAAGTATCAATTTCCTCAAATATTAAGCAGCACAACTGTTTTCAACATTGATAATAATAAATGTTTCTTGAGCAGCAAATCAGCATTTTAGAATGATTGACACTGAAGACTGGAGTAATGATGCTGAAAATTCAGCTTTAAACGGGAATAGATTACATTTTAAAATATAATAAAATAGAAAAAAGTTATTTAAAATTAAAATAACGTTTCACAATATTACTCTGATCAATAAGCATAAGAACATAAGAAATGTTACCAAAAAATCTTACTATCCCCAAACTTGTGAGCAGCATTGTATGTTTATATAATATAACTATTATAGTATAATAACTAAAAATAACTGATAATTTATAATAAAACTTTCACTGTAATAATTACTGCAATGTCATCACATCCAATTATAGGCTAATTTTGAATTATCGACGCCAGAACATACATTAATGCATTTACTGTTGCTATTCCAGAATATTTGGCCTATACGTCCTCTATCATTCAGTCTTCCATATATTTTGTAGCTTATAGAAACAAACCAATTTAGAGCATATAAGCACTGATACAGCAAGGCAAGCTGCACCTTATATCTGCGTTGTACAGCAAACCTAACATACTCTGAGTTCAGTCAATCAGTAAAAGTCATTTTAACAGAAGGCTTCAAATTTTGTACAATTTTAGACAGTATCCCCCCAACCAGCCGCACTCGAAAACTCTATGGTTTTGCACAAATCGCCTAGGCTGTGACATCACCAAAATCAGAAAATCACCAAAAGACAACAACCTTGGGGCACTATTAATTTTGTACCAACAATATTCTAAGATTAGAGTTAACTTTATAGGCACCTAGGCTATACAATGTGTCGACGGTATCAAAAAAAAAACAAAACTTATATTTGAAAGGATTATTGCCGCTTCCATAGACATCAGTGTGTATTTTACAAACTAAAAATGTATTTTTTTGCTAGTACTTGCGTGTATTTAAATGTCTGAAACCTAAAATAAACATTATGGGGTTGAAAATACTGAATAGTTGTGATGTATGACAACCGCTGAGCGCGTCCGTCTCTGGCACAGTGCCAGCCAAAGCGCAAACGCAGATTTGATTTTAGCTGTTGATCATGTGACGCATTCTAATTTACAACGGTGTTATCATACGCTCCAAAGAGTTAATTATCAAATGTAAAAATATAGTTTTTTGGTCTTTTGGAAGTTGCATTCACATTAATTTGGATGATTCAATGGGCATGACACCTCTGCCAGGGATATTTAAGAAATCGGGTAAACTGTCATATTTTATTTCATGTTGTATTTGTTTTAGCTTTCATCCATTAATGATATATGTGCACTGTTTTGTAAGGTTTCCTGTTTATGTTTTTGTACCGTATCTTTCAGAAGCAGTTAAAGGAGTCAGGAAAGCACTGGGTGCACTTCAGAGACTGAGAGAGAGCAGAAGTACCTACAGCATCCCTCTATCCCTCACTTTCCTCAAGTATAGTGTACTACACAGCACTGCCCCCTGTTCAACACTAGCTCCTCGATTCCTCAGTACATAGGGTCTCATATTTTTACAGGGATTTTGAAATAGCACATGCATGTATATGAAGACCCATAGAGTTTTTATGTATATATATAAAATGTATCATTTATGATATGTGTATTTACTGATGTGAACCATTCCTGTCAATGATGCCTTACTCTTAAAATTGTCCATACTTGGACATTTAAATTTAGAATTTAGCAAAGCTGCAATTCTTTGACCAAATCCTCGGCTCACTTTTCCCTTCGTCATGGATGGACTTATTATCTTAGAAACAGTCAGTGCCTTCCAATAACAATATTGAAATTCTCAATTGAAATATGTGCCTTTGTCATGCCAGTATATTGTTGTAGTTTGTTTATTGCTTTTATTGTTTTCTGACAAGAAGAGCATTTGTTTTTTAAGAAAGGGAACTATCCGTCCTTCTTAAGTTACTCTGGACTTTCCATGTCAGGAACATAGGAAAGGTCATAGTCTCAGAGATGAAATACCCCTCATCTCAATCTAATGGGTAACATAGTGGCCTTAAGAATTGTGTACAGGATGGAAACCCGTGACCTACCTCCCCTCTGCCACTCTGCCAACAGTGCCGAGATGCTTCACATTGGCCTTGAATTCTCTTCTTCTTTCGCTTACACGCATACTTTCTCTCAGAGCAATTAAGAAGAACATTATGACTCCATTATGACTTTTACTGTTGAACTGTGAAAGTAATAGTAACTGAACACACCAAAAAGTTTTGCTCTTTAAATTTAAATGCAGATTTTGAGTTTTGTGTATGCTTTGGATCTTGAACTGCATGTCACACATTAGTACTTTGTAGTAGATATCCTTATTGCCAAACATTTGGAGTATAACAATATTATGTTAAGCTATATTATTTTTTCATGGCATGTCCCTTTAAGGAGCTAAATAATGCAACATGTTTTTCCTAGATAAATATAAATCAATGATTTCAATGATTCCCTAATTAAAATGTGGTTTTAAAATTGCAATAAATGACTGCTATTATTGTTATTTTGTAATTAGCTTCTTTTTTTTTCACCGAGGCTTGATGTGATTCTATGGAAGAAAAGGATCACATTTGCTTCCTTTGCTCAGTCAGTGTCTTTTAGTCTGGGTTAACTGTCTGGTTCTGCTCGTATATAGATATATATTAAATTAATGTACTATATTCCGCTATATATTCTAATAATTTGTTAACATGTATTCATTACTTCAATGAGCTCATTGTGCCTTAATTTAATATGTTGTTTAAATTAATACTTTTTTAGCTAACTGCGTACATTTCTGAAATACATAATTTGGACAGTCACCTCTGAATACAAGATAAATCTAAATTGTAATGTAGACATGCATTTTCTGTAAAGCTGCTTTGAAACGCTATGTATTGTGAAAAGCGCTGTACAAATAAATGTGAATTTAATTGAATTGAACTATATTTTAGTTCAGTAATGTTTTTTATTTAATATTTTGTATTTTATGGTACTAAATGATATTAATGGAATAGTTATGATCCATTTTTTACCTGTTAATCACTTTTTTTTAACATGGACTTAAATTAAATTTCCAAAATCTTGAACAGTTTGAATGTGTTGGAGCATAAACTAGGGATAGTTCACTCAAAAAATGAAAATTCTGTCATCATTTACTCAGGGTGTTCCAAACCTTTATAAATTTCATTCTTCTGCTGAACACAAAAGAAGATATTTTGAAGAATATGGGTAACCAAAGCTAGCCTGGCTCCGCCCTCCTACATACTTCCGCTCAATTTTCATTTTCCTTCAGTACTCCGTCTGCGATATTCTCTGGTTTTCTCCGGTCCAATTTTAACCGGTCCAATCTGCGAACCGAGGGAGTCGCTGAGAACGATGACGTTGATGCCGTGCGCTAGTTTGAAATGACATGCATCACGACCAAACGTTAGCGATCGGTTATGGCAGATCCAATAGTTTTAAACTTCAACAGAGTACCCGTCTTCAAGGAAGTTAATGCTGGTCAATGGAGAGTACAAATGAAATGTACGAGAGTCTGGTAGGACCAGGCTAAACCAAAGCAGTAGATGGGTCCCATTAACTACCATAGTAGGGAAAAGAATACTAGAAGTCGTCAATGTGGCCCATCAACTGTTTGGTTACTGACATTCTTCAAAATATCTTCTTTTGTGTTCAGCACAAGAATTTTATTTTTTGAATTTATATGAAATATATATTTTCCAAAAAATGTTTTACTCTAGAACTGTGAGAAAATCAAAGCCATAACTAATTGAGGTTGATATCTCAAAAAATGAGCTTTCAGACTTTTGATTTGGGTGCTGTACCAAATGTTTCCACTAGATTTAATTTGCTCTTCATTAGTTTTCAATGCAGTCATTTTTGACCGCGAACAGTACGGGTGTGACTTTTTTTTCCTTCTTCATCATGTCCATGATTATTTTTGTTCACATAGCAAATGCCGAAACATTAACCAAGCTTCGTACTATTGCGATCAAGTAAAAAATTCGACAAAAATGACGGAACAAAAATGAGGGTTAATAACAGTGTGACTCTTAAATTGTCCTGTGTATACAACACCGGGAGCCAACCGAATAATATCTGCATGAACAGGTAAAATATGTTTTATTTCAGTCAATACTTGTATACTGCATTGTGTCATGCTTTACTCTGTCATTTTGTTGAGCTACTGTAGTTGAGACCAGAGGACCGCCTGCAAGCCTACAGGATGATGTCAGCGCTGGAATGACAGAGTAGATGCAGACATGGAGGTCAGATGATTGTGATCAGGTAGATCGAACCCTTTATTTAGCTGCGTGCCAGTGTTGCACAGTATTTTATTTTTATGCCACTATGGAGAAAAGAATCGTTGTTAAAAGTGTTGTTATCCGCATTGCATATTAAAGGAGGCTACAAATATCAGAATATATCTATAGAGCAAGAGTCAATCTTATATTAAAAAGCAAAATCATGAGACTGTTTTCTTCTTCAAATATATAATCTTAGTTCAGTCATACAGATATATACATTGTGTAATAAATAATATTTATAAAAACATAACATTTTCAGATTATAAAATAAAAAGGGAATTATGAACTTTTAAAGGCTTTGTACAAAACTTTGGATATAGCGGAAGGAGAAATGGAAAAGGGAGTGTAGATGTGACCGGTGAGAGAGGGCTCCTCGAGGATCGGTGTGGATGTGAAGTAGCATTGCGTAGTTAAACTTAATTAACGGGAAGCGTATGGGACTGTCAGAACATGTCGTATGGAAACCTCCACCAGTCTATCCTCCATGTATCACACACTCAAACCCACAGCAGTCCTCCACTTCCAACACACTCTCATGGCGATTCGCAGATGTCTTTGCGAATTGGTGGCTCCTCCGTATGAAATAGTTCGATCTTAGTACATTTTCGTAGGGTCTACTTGCGCCCCACGGATGGTTGAGTTTAGGGATGCACCGTCATGCCTACTTTTTTTTCCAAAAATTGAATTCATACGAAATTGCCACATCGTAAAATCTCATGAGATCGGGTTGTCACTTCCCTCCTTTATTTACGCTCTTATTTCTTTCCTTAACTATCCTCCTCCTGTTCACTTGTTCTCCTTCCTCTACGCAAACTTCTCATTAGGGAAGTGTTGAAACGGTGCCTTCACAGTCATATACGAGGAGCTTTATCAAAAAGAATATGTTAAAAATAAACGTCATAATCTCTAGAATTAGTATACTCGTTAGTAGTTTTGTAAGTGCAAATTTTACTGGTCGGGTGCACGTGAGCCCAGTGTGTTGTCGCATTCTGCTGTCATGCGCTCATCCAGAAGAGTTGCCGATGGCTTTGCATGTACATGTTCTGCAAAAAAAATCCTACTGAAATTTTAAAGGTACCCACAATGCCTTTTCCCATTTGCACCGCCCACAGCATTCTACGCTAATTTATCGATTGCATCCCAACTGCTGTATAAAGCAAATTAACAGGAGTTTTTTTTATGTAGCAAACAGCAATAATGTTTCACGTTTTGAACATTTATGATTATAGGGAATGTGGTAGTAGTGTACAATATGTCCTTGGATGAGGAAACCTCCGAGACCACGAGGGAAAACATGAGCATTGCATTGGATTCAGTAGTATAGCAGGGCGTATTTCGAGACCCAGCATTCAGTAGTTAACCGAGAGTTTCTCGTCGTCCTCCCTCCCTCCCTCCTCTTGTTCTTTCATGTGTGCCTAGTGTCATTGGTTGTAGGTGAGCATATCCCGTTTCGGCCCCTGGGCAGTAGGGCGAGATGATCAGAGAGATGGTGTTACAGATAAAGAAGACTTAATGATAACAAGGCATTTTGTTCTTTTGCAGAAGTAATGCGTGCCACAAAAAAGAGTGAGAGGAATGGCAGTAGTAACCATGATGCTCATGGTGGGCATCTTTTGGGGCAGATCAAAAAGGGCACATTAGTAAAGAGTTCTACCACAGAAGTGCCACTATCATGTGTGTGTTCTCTCCCTCTCCTTTTCTTGCTTTCCATCCTTTAGTGTCCACTAGTCCCTTTCTTCCTCTACATGCTGCACTTATTTACACGTGTGCACGTCGTAGACTCTCACACACTCCTGGCAGCTGACATAGCAGCACCAGTGGAAGATGCAGTGGCATTTCTCCTTACGCTTTTCTGTCCGTGTGTTATGGCCACGGCCGCAGCACAGCAAGTCGCAGCCCTCGATGCCATGCGACGACACGTTGCAGACGCGGTCACGAGTACCAAACGAACCCGTCTCCGGGTTTGGCTCGCAGAAGTTGGGAGATCCCTCGTAGTACACCAGGTCTCGCTCAGTGGGGTGTTTGAAGAAGGCGTATTTGGCGCGTAGTGTTTCCACCCAGCCTCTGGACTCCCGGTGTTTCTCCACCACCATCTCGGAGGCACTGTCGTACTTGTCTTTCAGGTAGTCCCCCAACAGCCTGAAGTCAGGCTGCGCCCACCAGCAGGTCTTCACTTCGCAGCTGCCTGACAGTCCATGGCACTTACAGCGAAGGTGCATGTTTTCCAGGATGGTCTGGTAAAGAGAAAACATCGGAAATTTGGTTTTAGTTCGGTCTTAATTTTAGTTATCTATCAAAGGACCATTTAAAATGATTGTGGTTGTGCCACTTAAAAATAAAATGTAGGAATAAATGATTAATTTAATAATACAAATATAAAATGTAAAAACATTTTAAAGCTAGGCTATTGGAATGTTCATTCATTGCAGCAACCAATGAACCTTCTACTCCTCAATAAAAATAAACCCACTCCCTCTTCCAAATGCAACTTAAAGGAACATGCCGCCTTTTTGGGACTTTAGCTTATTCACCGTATCCCGCAGAGTTACATAAGTCCATACATACCATTTACATCTCCGTGCGTGCCATAACTCTGTCTGACGCACCCACCGCTAGCCTAGCTTAGCACAAAGACTGGAGGTAAATGGCTCCAGCTAGCCTACTGCTCAATAAGTGACAAAATAACGCCAACATTTTCCTATTTACATGTTGTGATGTGTATTGTTACATCACGTACTAAGACCGACAGAAAATGAAAAGTTGCAATTTTCTAGACCGATATGGCTAGGGACTATTCTCTCATTCCTGCGTAATAATCATGGAACTTTGCTGCCGTACTATGGGTGCAGCAGGCGCAATGATTTTTACGCAGTTAATATGATATTAACTTCTGTCAACCTAACCAACGTGACAACAACCTGCTTGCACAGAGATCGTGCTGGGGACTATTTTCAGGTGCTGCGTAATATCATTGCGCCTGCTGCACCCATGGTACGGCAGCAACTATACACATCACAACATGTAAATAGGAAAATGTTGGCGTTATTTTGTCACTTAATGAGCAGTAGGCTAGCTGGAGCCGTTTACCTCCAGTCTTTGTGCTTAGCTAGGCTAGCGGTGAGTGTGTCAGACTGTCAGTTATGGCACGCACAGAGATGAGAATGGTATGTATGGACTTATCTAACTCTGGGGAATACGGTGAATAAGCTAACGTCCCAAACAGTTGGTGTGTTCCTTTAAAGACCCTGTGTCATTGGACAGTATGACAGAATGTGCCATCATTAACTCTTTCCCTGCCATTGATGCAATCCATGTTTTCACTGTTATATGGGAGGGTCCGCTATTACGCATCATCTGAAAGAGTACAGAATCCCTGGATCCAAACACAGACGGAGAAGAAGCAGAAACAAGCGATCAAAGCATTGCTTCCGTGTAACCGGTCCTGCTCGTCCCGCTTCAAACATGATTCTGACCGGGGTCCCCAGCGTGGGAGGCGGGTGTGCTAACAAGGACGCTCTTATTGGCAGTGCTAGGAAGGTTACTTTGGAAATGTAATATGTTATATTAAAGTAATGTAACTGATTACATTTGATTACTTTTCTAAATTTCTAAAGAATGTTTTCAACTGTTAATCATTTTCAAACATTTAAACCAGGCAGGGTTAATCTTACTGTAGTACTCAACACTGATTACTGCCAGTTTTTCAAAATCCTTCATCACTTGAATTAAGATTATAATAATTAAATTTTTAAAGCACCGCCACCACCACAAAATTTGGCACCTCTTTTTACTTGATGTATTTGGCAGACGTGGTGCGCTGCAAATTCAAACAAGAGAAGCAATCAAAACCATCAAAATAGCTAGCCTGGATGCCAGCCGAACTTAGCCCCGCCCACAACATTTGCGGTCGGGCAGTTCGGTTTGGACTCGATCCGTTAGGGAGCCACAATGCAATGCATATACGAACAAGTTCTCCGTTTAGGATTAGAACAAATTCAACCCAAGCGCCTTTGATGACGTGGATGATTACGTTACTGTTTATCATATGTCCATCATCGTGTAAAGCCCGCCCTGACAATTTCATTGGTCCGAACAGTTTCTGTTCGGGCATAATTACTCCTCTACGGATCAAGTCCAGACCGAACTGCCTGAGCTCAAATGTTGTGGGCGGGGCTAAGTTCGGCTGGCATCCAGGCTACTGGCAATGGCAAACATCGTTTACACTTACTTTTTCCAGCGCGCGTGCACAGGATTGCCAAGTTTTCACAACAAAACCCGCCCAATTGCTACTCAAAACTAGCCCAAAACAAGCCCAATAGCTTTCCGGGGGGGTTCTCCGAAAAAAAAGGCGTTTGGGGGGTAAAATATGTGGGTTACTGGGTCTAAATATCACATAATTGGGGTCACTTCAACCCACGGACATGGAAAAACAGCCCGCGGCAACACTGTGTGGGGTTGAGTTCTGTTGACATTTGAAAAAAAAATGTTTTGTCAGTAACTGTAACAAATTACATGTGAGATGGTGGTCCAGTGGGTTAAACCATGGAACTGATACACAGAAGGTTGCTGGTTCAATCCCAGCGGTCACCACCAGTGTGTCCTTGAGCAAGGCAATTTACTCCATGTTGCTCCAGGGGGATTGTCCCTGTAATAAGGGCACTGTAAGTCGCTTTGGATAAAAGCGTCTGCCAAATGCATAAATGTAAATGTAAATGTAAATTACAGTTACATTTATTTTGTAATTAAATTATGTAATGCCATTACATAATTAGTTAATCCACAAAACTGCTTACTGGCCTGCGTTCGTTACACTCATCCCCCTAAACCTCACTCCCATCCGGGTTAACGGCACCAAATGTATCCAGTCCTACTCGACCCGCTCCGAGCAGGATTGGAACTGGGTCTCCAGCATGGGAAGCTGGCGCTAACAAAGACACTAAAGATTGCAGTCGTTAACGGCAGTCGCTAAAGCGCCACTTGAGGCCAGGGGAGTTTACACAGCTCTTACTGGCCTACATCTGTTATATACGCATATATAAAACATTAAACATTTTGTTTATTTCAAACATTAAACAGCATATAAGTAAAAATTGCCTACTTTACTGAATGAAATTTCGACCCAGGAAGAGGTATAGAACTGTGCAAGCTTTGGTCTGGATGGACTCAATCTACTCCATGTTTTGATTATCGTTCTTAATCCGATCCGGACGTAGTCTCTGAGTTTGTGGTGTTTCAGACCGTATGTGAGTGGAGAGGTTGCTTTTTGGAACTCGAGGATCGCTCGAGGGTTTATTTAACCAGTGATCACATTAAGTCTGAAACATTGCTTCTTGTTTAAGAATTGTTGTATAAACGCAGTATCACAATTGCAGTCATAGTGCATATCAAACTAAATGTCATCATTTAATTTATGGCCTGCAGTTGAACAGCAATCTATGCGATTGTTGTTTGATTATTGCCCGTATTGTCACTCTACCCTTTCTAAAGCAGATTTTTAAATCAGAATTCCAACAACCTGGACTGCGAGTTGTTCTGTATGATCTCAGGCCACAGGTGTTGTTCAGGTGCTGAGCGTGCAGACAGGCCCTTGCAGTTCTCGTCTAATTCTCTTCTGAAGTCCCGCTTAATGGAGTATGCCATCGGCACTATATGTCTTTGTTTTGGTTTGTTTGCCTTAATTCGCTCGCTATATTTAGCTGCAGAATTCCCCAGCTGCGGCGGAAGGCAGGTGTTTGCAGGTCCCTGGGGGTCTAGTTGGGGCCGCTGACATCATGTCCCGAACTCTTTGGGCCCTGAGCGGGTCCCTCAGGCTGCGTCGGAACAATGGAGTATGTGAGGGTCCTGACAGGGCCGACTGTCTCGGTGCCTGCTCCTGTGGTCCCTCGCTGATCAAAGCGGCGGCCTGTTGCAGTGTGGTCTCGCCTATTGCCCCTTAAGCACCTTTAACGCAAAAGACTCCAATTCTGAGTCATGACAGCAGCAGTGACGGGCTAAACCCTGAACCCCAGTGTTATTCTTCCCTCCCTGCCTTCTTCAAACCACCAACTGAGTTTACACCTCTGTCACGGATTCAGTACAGATGCAAGTTATGAGAGGCATGAAAGGATAAGAGAGGTAATTACCCAGTAATTTCTCATGAAAATACCAGTTTTAAAGTTGAAAGTCTCTCGGAAAAGGGATCAGGAGATATTTGACAGATCTGCGGTGCATTAACACCTTTGTGAACTGTGGGGTAAGACCCACCCAGGAGCGGCACAAGTACAGCTTTGTTCTTTGTTTGGTTATCATGAACCTGATGGCTTAAAGGTGAAGTGTGTAATTTCTGTGGTACTACCGGAATCATAGTCAGTTTCAATGGCCTGACTGCTACAAAAACAACATTTTGCTCAGCCTATCATGGGAGTTTGGGGGCGGAACTGCCTGTTTGTCCGAGCAATGACAAATGGAGTATTTGAAAGCAGTCATTTATTTTGCATTTCTGTTTGGTGTGGCGCACAAATTACACACTTCACCTGAAGTGATTTCACAAATATGGTGTGTATTCTCAGCTTATCTCTTTCACATTACATATGTCACCCTTTGGCATGTAAACAGCAGACACAATATTGAATTTCAAAATTGTAATGATGATATCCAGTGATACTAAGCAGAGGGAGATATAAGGATACCCAAGTAAAGGGATACACAATATGGCACAAAACACAAAGTATGTAGCCACCTAAACGTCATAGTACTCAATTGATAAATTAATTCCTAAATATCAACATTATAAAATGAAGTAAAACTACTAAACTTTTCTGATACTGGTGTTCCCATCATGCACTGGGGCTTGAATAATTAATGTGTTTGATTTTTCACTGTTTATTTACACTGTTTTATCATTGCTTTTGTTGTTAGGTTTAGTAACTTGCAATTTTGTGACATTTGGAGTTAATTTTCTACTCAAAATGACATTCATTCTCAAAGACGAGCCATCGAATGTTACCGTCACTGTGTATTGTGTACCAAGTATTGAGGTCTCTGTGCTTTGGGTGGGTACTGAGTTTACTGTTATGTAGATAATCTGTCTACACAATATCTACTGTATTTACTTAGATGTTTCTAAGTAAAGCATACACTTTAAAAAGTGTGGTTTAATTCAGTGTAATATTGTTTGAGTAAAAAGTTTTGCAGAGGAAAATTCAGCTAAGTAGAAATAACTCAACCTTTTACTGGCCAAGTTAAAAGTACTTATTTTCTTTGTTAACTTTACTTAGTTAACTAGTTTACTTGCAAAAGAAAAATTAAGTACATTTTACTAATTTTTTTTTTTTCAGTGAACATTACACTATTCTGATGCTTGAAATCCTGACTACAAAGTACACAACTACAAAGGGTTTGTAAAAATTGTTTATGTTATTGAAAGAAGTCTCTATACTCACCGAGGCTGCATTTATTTAATAAAAATACAGTAAAAAACTGTAATATTTTGAAATATTAAATTTAAAATAACTTTTCTATTTTAATCAGCACTGTAAAAATTAACAGATTACTTTTTTAATTATAATTTTTCATGTTTACAGCATTAAAAATGTTAAACGTACTTAACAAAGCATTTGTTTTAGAATTACATTATATGATCATGCTCTCATTTATTCGATTGCTTTTAAACCATCAAGCTCGGCAAGACATAAACGACGTGCGCACAGAAAGCCATTTCAGAAACAATCGCTGAATGGCTATAATTAATGGCGAAAATGCAGAAAAAAACCCAATTGAATAGTGACATCAGTAGCCGTATTGGTATAAGTGACTACTGGCTTTCATTCATAGCAAAAAGATGCTATTAACCACATTATATTACAACATGTTTATGATGCTTTTACATTAATTTAGAGATTCAATGTGATATTTTAATTTTAGGTGTGATCAATCATGATTAATTACAGAAAAATGTGTGATTAGTTATTTAATTTTTTTAACCGTTTGACAGCAATAATTTTAATAGCACAAATCTTCAGTCACATGATTCTTCAGAAATCATTGTAGTATGCTGATTTGGTGCTCAAGAAACATTTATTATTATTATCAATGTTGAAAACAGTTGTGCTGCTTACATTTTTGTGGAAAACGCGATATGCTTTTTTCATGGTAGACCCCCCCCCCCCATATTGTTGTAACATAAATGTCTTTAATGTAACTTTTGATAAGTTTAATGCATTCTTGCTGAATAAAAGTAATAATTTATATATTAAAAAAAAACTTTTGAATAGTATAGTGTACATATGGAATTATAAATATAAAATAGCATAGAATATTTACAATCAAGATTATTTTTTAAATGAATTAGAAAGTCTCTTACCATCCGTCCTGCCTCATTGTTATGCCTGTTCATGGCACTCCGGGCATCTGGTCGGTTCTCACGAGCGTCGGCAAACTCTCGAGACACCAGAACCCCAAACTCAGCATCTTCACTGCAACCACCCCACTTCCATCCCTCTCCCGGCGGGCCTTTATGATGGGAGTCACAGCCACACATTGTGGAGGTCCCCTCTGCGCACGAACGGGTCACTGCAAACGCCACTCCAGCTGAGGCAATCGCATGAACAAATGCAGATTCTCTTGTGGCTTGAAAGAAGAAAGAGAAGAAAGTGATTTTCTTTGATGACATTTGTGTAAACACTTCTAATGAATGGTATAAGTTTTCCATGTTCTTCTGACAGACACACTGTATGTCCTGGTCCAAAACCTAGTTAGCTGCCTACTTCAATGCAAAGCCTGTTCTGAAAGGTAGGCAACTTATGCTGCCTTTTAAAGGGATAGTTCACCAAAAATGAAAATTCTGTCAATGTCCATTTCCCCTGGTATTATCCTGAAACTTTGACTTTCTTTATTCATTCTTCTTTTGTGTTCCACATGAGAAAGTAAGTCACATAAGTTTGGAACAACATGAAGGTGCGTAAATGGTGACAGTGTTTTCATTTTTGGTGAAAAGCAGCATTGTGTGTATTCTTTTTGGAGAAAGCAGTTCTAGAATGCACTGCGATGAGCTCAGTGAAAAATCCAAGATGGCGGATGGGTTGAGCGAAATATTTATTATAAATAAACCCCTATTTCATTCACTGCCTAAAAGAATCAATAAACTGTTTTGTTTTTTTACCCAATTTTTTTGCGTGCACTATAAATGTATGCTTGTTACAGTAGAACTTTGTTAGGAGATCTTCTATTTCTGCAGCGATCATGTTTTTAAATTATTTATTATAATGTGTTTTAGTGATGGGCATTTCTGGATAGAGTACTGGATAGCTGTAGCCTGGATGCCAGCCGAATTAAGCCCCGCCCACAACATTTGATTTCGGGAAATTCGGTCTGGACTTGATCTGTTGTGGACCAACTATGCCTTAACAGGAGCTGGTCGGACCAATGAAATTGTCAGGGTGGGCTTTATACGATGATGTAAGCATTCACGTCACCAAAGAGCGCTTGGGTTGAATTTGTTCTAATCCTCAACGGAGAATTTGTTTGTAAATGCATTCATCTTTACTATTTCTCTCCAAAATGAGGATCGTGTTGGTAAGTACTCTGTATATCCTTAAATTCTTTTTTACAACACCGGCAAAGATCGTTTACACTCATCTTCTTCTACTTCTTCCAGCGTGCCTGCAGTTGAGTTCTGTTGACAACAATGCGTCGCTCCGTTGCTCTGATTGGTTGTAGGTCTATCCAATTGAGGTCTTTCCTGGTTCGGTTGAAACACGCCCCATAATCACAGCCCAATGAAGCAGTATCAGACTCATATTCTGGCTAGAATTGAGTATGACGACGTCAGGCTAGGATAGCTCAGTAAAACGATTAATCGATTAATTGGAGGGGGGTTGGGGTGGAGGGTTAATAAACCAAATCAATCAAATCCTATATGAGATTAATCAAACAACATAAAATTAATATTAAAACTTACATCTGCACAAATGTGAACTTGACCATGCTTGTCTGAATGTGTAACTCCTGTTTTGGATGCGCTCTTCCCGTAACAACAACGCTGAAACGAGCAACTAAAGCACAAAGAGCTTACATTCTATTATAATTGTGTTCTCTTTATAATGTTATGTATTTGGCAGATTGGTGCTGAACGTCTTGAACTTTACTGTATTTTCATGATCTAAGTGATTATGGGCATAATATATCAAAATTACTTTTAATTGTGCCTAGATCGTATTCTGAATTTGGCAAAACTGCCTTTTTCTCTTATGGTCCTAGGCTATGGAATGAAATGCAGAGTATTTTGATGCTAGAAGTGCTTCCATCTTTAAATATTTTTAGAAACCTTTTGGAGATTTATTTGAAAAAATCATGTTCATGTTGTTTTACAATGTTTTATTTATATATATATATATATATATATATATATATATATTAATATATATATATATATATATATATATATATATATATATATATATATATATATATATATATATATATATATATATATATATATATATATATTAATCATTATTAAGAACTGTAACTATATGAGTGCTGGACAGGACTTTTTTGTATTTCTCGTTTTGTGTGTTTTGGATTTATTTACTTTTGTTGTGTTTACTTTGTGCTGCCATTTTGGCCAGGACTCCCTGGTTGAAGACATTTATATCTCAATGGGATTATTTCCTGGTAAAATAAAGGATAAATAAAAATAAATTGCGTGCTTTCAAAGCCATAGTTTCACATTAGTTTTCCGGTCTGGACTTTCCGGCATGCTGTCCTACCGCTTACCAATTAGACCTGAGGTACCGGCCAAAATGCCGCAATAACCAATCAGAAAAAGATTTTTTCTAGCTGTCAAGAAGTCAAGCTGATCATCGGTTTCATGATCGATTGCCGCTGTCACGTTTGAGGACTTATGCCCATTAATACTGCTCTCTACAGAAAAAATTGCCTTTCAAGGACAATAAAGTAGAAATTCTCATGGCATATCTGCATATCGAGAGCATTCCAAATCAGTCATTTATGAGGGTCCACAACAGTTAAGGATGCTGCCTTAGACAGCGAGACAGCTCGCTCCGTTTTGGAACTGAGCTAGTCTATCCTGAGGCTCTTGTAAAAGGTTTGAAGGAGATCCCTGCTTTTTTAACTGTTGCCCTCCCAAAAGTCTCTCATCTATCTGTGCTGTGTCTTCAGGGCATGGATCATTTTCTGTGATGAGCTCTGGAATATACTGACGAGGTGTTTGAGTGCTGCGCTGTAAATGTCTTTGACAGCACCGGGACGATTGTTGATCATGTCACTTGTGGCTAATGCAGCCCGAGGTTGCGCTGACGTTGTGTCATCTCAAAGGTGTGCTGGTTTCTCTCTGGATAATGTTTCAGGAGCCCCCCTCCCCAAATCTCCCACCAGTCCGAGCCCCGCGGCCACGTGTGTGAAAGCCAGCAATAAGTCTGCGTGTTTGGTTTCTGAAGGCATGTGCTGAGAGATGGAGTTACGCCCCCTTTGAATGCAACAGCTTATTATGTAACCAGACACCATCGTTTCACAATCGCAGCACACTTACTGTGGCTCACCAGTTCTCTTGGTCCCCACAGGAAAAACTGCAACTCAACCGAGCCAATACAACTTCATCGCCCCAAACATTTAAGTGCCTCTAATGACAGTGGTTCTCAGACCAAGTTTGTCAGGGATCAGTAAGGCCTATAATGGTGTAAGATTATCTAAAGGAGCGCCCACACACATGGAATATGCTGTATTGTGGGTAATGTGAATTTGTGACCAAAACTTGTGGCCTGTACACATTGTTGTGTTTAGATGATAGTTGTCATGGTAACATGTTATTGTTTTAGTGCAGCTATTCTGTAAGTCTGTCCAGCACTCCTCCTGAGCAAAATCTTGGATGTATTTTGAGCTTTCAACCGTTTTTTTCACGCAGTAAAAGTCAGTGAGGCTCAATACAACACTGAATACCACCGACAGTAATTGTGTGGACACAAAAGGAGACTTTTTTCCAAATACCTTATGTGTTTCACAGAAGAAAGAACTTCATACAGGTTTCAAATGACACAAGGGTGAGTAAATGATGACAGAACGTTAATTTTTGAGTGACCTATTCCTTTAAATCCATAATACACTGCCATGAGCTCCATGAAAAAATAAATCCATGATTGTGATTCAAGCTGCAAGTTGTAGTGGTAGAGAGTTTCATTTTAATCCAACCACAATTTTCAAGACCAAATTGGAGTTTTCTGATTTTTTTTTGTCAGTGTTTACTAGCTTTGAAGTCATATACCCAGCATCCCAATATGCCTATTTCTCTACTAAATAGTAAAAAGTATTCATAAAACAGTTTGAGAAAAGTACCTGGATACCCTACTACTTTTGAAATTCTGAAATTACTTCCTTGAAGTGACCATTGAATGTTCCCTTCACTAATGGACCCGTGGAAAGGCCCTTCGTAAAGGGATTCAGTTTTTCACTTTCGCTTGGAACGCTCCTACAAATGGCGTCCCCTTCTCGAAGTGCCCTTCAAGGGTGCAAAAACGCTGTTTGGAATTCACCATTCAGTGAAGTGGTGCGACTTACTTCACATGACAAAGCTAACATGCAGATGCAGCATGCTTGGATTTCGTTCATACTATATAGAACATAATATTTTTTGGACACAACACTACTGTACATGCTAGTATGCTCATGAAAATGAACAAAATCAGCATTTAGCATGTATACACATTTATAAATGTACTTTCTCTTCCAGAAAAATATTGATGACGCAGATTTTTGTCCAATCAGATCTCTCTCTCTCTCTAAATGAGTGTCCATGACTGACATAACTAAAGCCGTTGGCTATTGAGGCTAACCCCTTTGAATTTGTCCCACCCAAACTTCCTGTTTCAACAGGAAATGCATGGACACAGGACCGAAAACTGTGTTTGTCAAGCGATTTCACAGGGTCTTTAAGACACCATGGACGTCCATTGCTCTCTAGCTGTTTCTCATGAATTTGCAGACTCATCTCACCCCTGGTATTCTTGTTTTATTCTTGAAGGAAGTTCATGTCCGCACACATAGACAAACAGTCCTTTTTAATAAAGGTTGTGTTTGGGCGCGCACCTCTCTGGGTTTTCTGCCAGAAGGAGGCCCAGTTGGTTCTGGCAGGCCCAGCTGGGTTCACCACAACAGAGAACTGTGAGCTCTGGGCCCCAGGAGCCCTGGCCAAGGGCCAAGAAGAGCGCAGCTCCCGCTACCTGCTGGGTCCATGAATCCGCCTTTGTCTCTGTGTTGTCACACTGTATTACCCACACAAAAGGGCCCAGCACCCCGCACCCCATAGCCCAGTTCAGCGCTGCCCAGAGCAGGGGCTGGCATTCCCAAAAAGGAGTGACCCCCCCCCACCTCCTGTGACACACATACACAAAACACACATACATCTCATACCAGCCGCTATGCCAAAATATTCCAAAGCATTTAAAAAATCCAGTTAGGACCCATCAGGCCAATCCGAACCCAAGCAGAGAACCTTCTTCCTTATCTTCACCTCATAATGTCCATCTCCTTCATCCTCTCCTTATCCCCCTCTTGAGTTCCCCATGCCTTCCACCTCTCTTCCTCCATGATGGGGAAGGATGGGAGATTCCCTTTCAGCCTGCTTTCATGACACAGTCAAAAGGGCGTGTGAATGGGGCGTCCGTGGGAGCCGGGCGGTAAGAGGCACACAGGGATGGCTCATACTGGCCTTCATGCACAGTAGGGGTCGAAGTGAACCCTCTAGCTCTTTTCTATTGCTTGTAATCTCATTTGGCCTCCCTTCTCTTTTTCTCTCTCTCTGTCTTTCCTTCACATACTGCCTGTTCCTGCCCAGGTCCTGCACTGCGTGCAGATAACTGCTTTAGCATCTTAACCGACAAGAATATATGTGATTTTGTGTGGGAGAGACCCGTTTAGCCTGTCACGACTGGGAATCGATGTTCTGTCACATCCTTCATTTAGGAAATGATTTGTCAAGTAAAGTTATTCTTGTCCCCGTCACCTCAATATTTCAGAACCATTCGCATTTAGAGTATCAGAACATTTCGGGAAAACCCAACAAATGTAATGTCAATCAAATGTTCATAGCAAGATGTGCATGGAAATTGAAAATGTTACGCATTACATGGACTTTTTTCTTAAAGAGCCGTGAAATTACTTGAGCAGTTATATTTTCTGTGTTGACATGTTTTCGATTGAAACAGCAAGTGTTTATACAGGTTTATGTTTTAGTCATAGTTTTTGTCTTTTTATGAAAATGTTCTTAAAGACAATTGAATATTTCTTCATAACATAATTATTCATGAAGTGGCAAACAAATTTGGTTTACGAAAATATAATTTTTAATTGAAAAACAAGACAGACTAAACCTTATTTTTGGTACTAAACATTTTGAAAAAATGCATAAACATTTATTAATTTGATTATCTCAAAATATTTAAGGGAATTACAACCGGTAAAAAACCTTAGCTAGCATATCATGACTTTTTGTTAATAGTAATATTAGCTACTGAATTTGGTAACACTTTAGAATACTGTTCCGTCATTAATGAATAACTACACAGGAACAAATGAGTAACGCAATATTAACACTCAAGTAACTACTATTAACTAACAAGAAACTCTGATTAACAAGTTAGTAAGTAATAGCGCTCAGTTGAATATGGTAGTTCACTATTAGATAATCAATAACTACAATTTTTTTTCGTAACTCCCAAAGGACTACTAAGAACTACTATATACAGGTTTTAACATGAATAATGCATAATGTATAAGTAATTAAAGTGAAGGCAATGGTTACCCATTAGTAAAGTGTTACTACATCCCTCTAAAGGAATTACTAATTATTTGGAGCAGTATTCTAAAGTGAAAAACATAATAACTCTCTAGTATTACTGAAGTCATTGCAAGCTTTTGGGTTTTTTGTAAGGTTTTGGATAGTAACACTTAAGTAATGATCTTAACTTTAGAATAATGATCCAAATGGCTAGTAATTCCTATAGAAGTATGTAGTAACACTTGACTCATTACTATCGAAAACCTTTCAAAGAATTCAAAAGTTTACAATGACTTCAGTAATTACTACAGAGTTACCATGTTTTTCACTTTAGAATACTGATCCAAATAACTAGTAATTCCTTCTGAAGGATTTAATAATACCTGAGTCATTACTAGTCATTTACCATTATCTTCATTTTAGAATTAATTATACTTTATACATTAATTATGAACCTGTATATAGTAGTTCTTAGTAGTACTCTGTGAGGTAATAGTAGTTATTGATTAGCTAATAGTGAACTACCACATTTTTTTAGGACATTGACTTGCATGTAGTGTGTTATGAAAACAGTTTGTTACACATTCCGACTAGAATGCAATATGATTTTGTTTTACTGTCTGTGTAGTTGTAAATTGTACAATTATACAATTTCAGCTAAAGTGGAGTAACCCTCTATTTACTATGATTACATTATTTAAAACATTGTGAGCCCAATAATGTCTTGCGGTATTACTTTTCTCTTCATATTTTCATCAACAATATTTTTTAATTAAAATGGACAATTAACAAATTCTGCATTTTTAAATAGTTCACTTTCCACTAAACCATGATTTGCCTGCTATACAACTTTTAGGAGTAGACTAAAAGCACCTCGACTAAAAGCAGTTTTGCTCTGTAGAAAGTGTTATTATTCTCTGTAATGGCAATTTAAATACTATATAGACTGATGTGTTCTGTTAACCCATACCTTTATCAAGTACTGGTCCAAATATGGCTAGATTGTCCTTGATGGTGGTGCAGTTCCACCTGCGGCCACGGAACTGGTGCTGACATTCCTGGATTCCCAGTTTGACTCCCTCCGCTACACTGGGCATGATCTCAATGTAATTGCGGCAGAAGCGCAGTTGTTTTGGCACCAAGCCAGGTATGGAGCCACACAGGATGGGTTGTGATCCTATGGATGAGTACTGCTGCCCAAGGGCCAGGGACCTGAAACACAAGTGTGAAGATTACAGCCACATCTGGACACACGAAAAAGCCTGTTACTGGAGGAAAGTTGCTCTGAGCGATTACGTAATCTAATCTTTTACTTAATGTGTATTTTTTGTCACCATTATTATGGTTTGTATAGTTTGCATGTTAGTTTAGTATTATATGTAGATTGAATGTTAGTGTTGGAAAGTAGTGATCTAGTCAGTTATTATTATAGTTATTATACCATCTCATAGATTATCAGTTATATCCCCTGCAAGAGGTGGATTTTTTCTCTGTGTGTGGAAAATAGCGAAAGCTTAGAATATTTATGTCTTTGCCGATCCAGTTTTTAACCCAAATCTTTTTGTGTGTGTGTCTGTGTCATTAGATATTTGGCTGTTGTACGTATATTCATGTGTGTGGTTGTGTGCAGTAGCTGAGCTGACAGCAGATTCCTCAGAGATTTCCTTCTGCTCCAAACAGTGAGTAACTCAACGGTTTCATGAACACTTCATGGAATCAGGCCCGATCTATTAGTTATTCCAGATACGGTTGTACTTTTGCATTGATCATTTATTTTATTGCCATCTTTCTCTGTCTAATATAAGAATAACATCACACAATTGTGATTACGCCCTTGTTTTGATACTTTAACAATAGGTGTAAGTTAACCCTTACTCTCCTTTGCTGATTATTGCATTTATTTATTTATTTTTTAATTGCGTGTGATCCGTCTGTTCGGTAACATATGCAGAACACACACGCTCTGACTGGAGCTGTAATAAGTCAAATATTCAGTGTTGTAAATCCTGTCAATGTCTGGAAAAGATTCAGTTGTACAGCAGAGGAATCTATTAGCAGTTCTGTCCTCATTTTCTCACAGACAATGCTATAAAACATATCTGCATGAAGCTCTGAACCCGCTGACTCCTTATCTGTTAATGTCACACGCTGTAAAGATAATTAAAAAATGTATAATACAAAAGTTCAGACTATAACTTCTGATCGGATGAGCCAATGCCATTCTTTAATGCTTTAAAAGTACCTGCAAACCTTAAAAAGTCTACAGCTTGGATAATGAACAGCGGACATTTTTTTTATTTGATTTACTAACAATCAGATTATCTTTTGAACAGCCGTCTTTTATGATATTTCTGTGGCCACCAATTTATAAAACAATATGCCGTTTGAGACCCCTCATGATTAAAGTCGTAATAAAACGGAATAAAATGGAAGTAGCAAGAAGTAGCACGGAAGTATCTTTTTTTCCGTATTGTGACACATCTGAGTGAAACAGATTACCGAAAAAGAAAAAAACACAGGGTGAGGGTTTTTGTGCACTGGTAATTGATTGGAAAGAACAGGTCTGAATTTGCTGTTAATTGTAAGAAACGGGCAGGTTTATGTAGTCAAAATGATGAAGAAGTCTGTTGGAAGGTCGTGTTTGACATGTCAATTAAGAATTTTGAGGTAAAAAAAATAAACTGTAAGAATATACACTATATTTCCAAAAAGTATTGGAACACCCCTCCAAATCATTGAATTCAGGTGTTCCAATAACTTCCATGGCACCTAGGCATGCAGACTGCTTCTACAAACATTTGTGGAAGAATGGGTCGCTCTCAGGAGGTCAGTGAATTCAAGCGTGGTACGGTAATAGGTTGCCACTTGTGCAATAAATCCTTTCGATTTCCCTACTAAATTTCCCTACTAAATATTCTACGGTCAACTGTTAGTGGTATTATAACAAAGTGGAAGTAATTGGGAAAAACAGCAACTCAGCCATGAAGTGGTAGGCCACGTAAAATCACAGAGCGGGGTCCGAGCATGCTGAGGTGCACAGTGCTCCGAATTCGCCAACTTTCAATAGCCAATAGTCAATAGCTACAGACCTCCAAACTTTGTGTGGCCTTCAGATTAGCTCAAGAACAGTGCGTAGAGAGCTTCATGGAATGGGTTTTAATGGCCGAGCAGCTGCATCCAAGCCTTACATCACCAAGTGCAATGCAAAGCGTTGGATGCAGTGGTGTAAAGCAAGCCACTGGACTCTAGAGCACTTTTCTCTGGAGTGACAAATCACGCTTCTCTGTCTGGGAATCCGATGGACAAGTCTGGGTTTGACGGTTGCCAGGAGAACGGTACTTGCCTGACTGCATTGTGCCAAGTATAAAGTTTGGTGGAGGGGGGATTATGGTGTGGGGTTGTTTTTTAAGGGTTGGGCTTGGCCCTTCTAGTTCCAGTGAAAGGAACTCTTAATGCTTCAGCATATCAAGACATTTTGGACCATTTCATGCTCCCAACAATAACATGACTGCACACCAGTGCACAAAGCAAGGTCCATAAAGACATGGATGAGCGAGTTTGGTGTGGAGGAACTTGACTGGCCTGAACAGAGTCCTGACCTCAACATGATAGAACACCTTTGGGATTAATTAGAGCGGAGACTGGGAGCCAGGCCTTCTCGTCCAACATCAGTGCCTGACCTCAGATTAGATTGTAATGCGCTTCTAGAAGAATGGTCAGAAATTCCCAAAAGCACACTCCTAAACCTTGTGGAAAGCCTTCCCTGAAGAGTTGAAGCTGCAAAGGGTATACCAACTCCATATTAAACCGAATGGGATGTCATTAAAGCTCATCTGCAAATCACTGTACGATCAATAACTTGCATTTAAAAAATAGGGTGAATTCAACATGATCTCATGCGAAAACATAACTATGTTACGATTTTGTATGAATTTGTACAATGTGAATTGTACGAAAATGTATGATTATAAGAAAAAAGTGATCATGAAGGTCCTCCCCTTAACATAAGCGACACTGGGGCGCAGATTGTACGAAAACGTACAAATGAGATCGTACGGAATCATATGAATTAGCCAACAATTTACCACAACGTAAAATAATTATGAATTGCCATGGTGTATTTTCATTTCATGCTGACTTTAAGGTAGTTTCAAGTCGTCACTTAAAAAGACCCTTTATCATAAATGGGGTCCCAATATAAGAACTCTGCACTGCCAAATATATATCTTTTGTATTTTTTTCAGACCCTGTGAAGTTATACAGCTGCCCTTAGTGTGCAAAGACAGTATTCCATGCTTTTATGATGAGATATGCTGCCTGACAGCGCTGGCATAGACGCTGTCTTGTGGGCCAAAGGTTTGCCTGGTTCCCCCTTCGGGCCAGTGGAGGATCACACCTATTAGAGATCAGCCGCTCACGATGACCTCAGGCCCCCCGCGGGGTGCAACCCTATCACAGCGCCAATCTCTCTGACAGATGAGTGTACTGCTGCACCCCTCACACACAAAAGCCGCATCATTGAAGTCAGGAGAGAAAATCCCCCTCAGAGGCTTCTCGGCTTTTCTTTTGCTCTCCTCCCTCGCTCCAGTCGTACATTCTCTCCGTTTGATGTTTTGTGAAACCGTGAACACAGAGCTGGGAGATGTTAACGGGCTGCCAGGTATCAGAGGAGGTGTGAGAGGTGAGTCTTTGTATCAGAGGAGCCGAGAGCCTTATGTTGAGATAACTTGCGTTGTCTCGCTGCCTTTGATGCATCACATGGGTGCGTCACGGCACCGCCAAATTTGTCATGGAGTTGACGTCATAAGCCTGATCCGTATGTAGGTGAAATATTACATGTCTCTCTGTTATATAATATTCCATTCTACCATAATCAATGGAAAATTGTCAAACACATCCCTTAAAGCAGTGGTGCTCAACCTTTTTTTTTGTCAAAGGCCACACACAGTCTAAGATATTTCCTCCAGTATTTCTGATCTGGTGCTTGCAACACCAGAAACTGTTGTTGGTATATTAAATGAATTAAAGAAGATTCAGATTCAGTATAAACATACAGTCAATAAAACAATTTGATTGATTTTTGATATAATTAAATATTTTTGACCCCCACCGATCACTCGGATAATTCACCCCAAAAAGAAAGTTTTTAATTTACTCACCCTCATGTCGTTCCAAACCTTTATGACTTTGTTTCTTCTCTGGGACACAAAAAATTATGTTTTTGACCACACAATGAAAGTCAATAGGATCCAAAACAACATTTGGACCTCATTGAATGGACAAAAAACAAAAACAATTGGAAGGAAGGATCACACTGTATTGGAATGACATGAGGGTGAGTAAATGATGACAGAATTTTCTTTTTTTTAGGTGAACTTTCACTTGAAGGAAGAGCCGTGAATCTAGTTTTCCTTTGCCTGTATTTATTACCGTAAGCTCCACTGTTTTCCATCCAAGAAGCCATGACATTTTTATAGTATGTCGATGTCATTCATTTACTCCACCATGCATTATTCCTATCAGTTTAGATTATTATTTTTTTAAGTGTTTGACAGAAACCCCAGCCCCTTACATAGGAACTTACTGGAAGCAGAGCCTGTTTTCTGCTATGTTTGCTGAGTGAGTAAGTGGCATAATTACACATTTGCTTGCAGTGTAACTGTCCATTAATCTCTCACCCATGTGGATGATTAGTGTGTTGGTGTGTGCGTGTCGTGCTGAATGGTGGATCAGCTTTTCTCGGCCCTCTACAGTGTCGATGTATCAGGTAGAGACTCCTAATTAGATGTGGATGTGTTTTGATTTAGTTAATTACGAAACCGCATGCTTTAAAGACCTGAGCGTGCTTTCATCGCATGCTTCACATCCTGTGTTTTTTTTTGGTTGTGATATGCACCATTGACTCTGAAGTGGATGAGAAGAGGAACGAGTCAGTGTAGAGGGATCGCAAACGCTTAAATACACACCAAAACCGTTTTGAGGAAAGAAGGGTGCGGCGACACAACCGAATGGGGAAAACAAACACAGGGTTGATATGAGTTGCTAATTTGTCTGCTGGAATCTGCTACTGCAAGGAGACACAGTGAAGCTTTAGGGTCTAGCAGGTGCTTGTCTGAGCAGGTTTAGGGCCTCCTCTAGCCTTCAGGTGTTCTCGCTCACTTTCCGTGCTGCTGGGTGGGTGGTGACTGCAGCGCAAGATGAAAATAATGACGCAAGCATTAATGGGCCATTGCAAATCACAGCTACGAGGATTATGAAGTGAGGGAATTCCTCTCTACACAAAACAGAGAAATGTTTTTTTTGCCATTGGCTAAAGATTAAAGGGATACTCACCCAAACATTAAGCCTCTTGAAAATCTTTTTCAGTATTATGTGAAGTGAACTAAGACTGGGGTTGTTAAAATAATAAATAAAATAGTTTTTACATTTAATGTAGGCTCTTATGCACATTATAAAGACTAAAATAGGAATCTATGTAGTTTGTTAGTATTAAGGAATTTTCTGTATTGATTTTTAATAAGTGTTTCCCCCATATTTTGAATTATCCATTGCATTGTGTTGTGTTTTAGAGTTAAAGGAAATGTCCAGAAACTTAATGTATAATGTCTTGGCAGAAAATTACCAGTAATTTTTATGTTTTTCTACCATTTTTTCTTACAATGCATTGACCAGCGCACATACATAGAGCACATCATATGTGGTAAATGGAAGCGCAAACATACTTGTATGACGCGAGAACATGCCTTACTGGTTCTCACGCATCGAGCAAGCATATTTGTGCCTCCCGTTACCATATTTGATGTGCTCTATGCAAACAAGTAGATCAAAGTTTATTTGTGAATAATAATATGATTACTTTAATGTTTTGAAGCGTCAAAGTTTTGGTGGAATGGACTTTCAATGGAGGGACAGAAATCTCTCAGATTTCATTAAAAATATCTTCATTTGTGTTTCGAAAAATAATCAGTCATTCAGGTTTGGAATAACTTGAGGCTGAATAAATGATGACAGAATTTTCAATTTTGGGTGAACTATCTCTTTAAATCTTTTGAAAATCTGTTCAATATAATGGAAGTGAATGAGGACGTGAGTTGTCAAGTTTCAAAATGATCAAAAAACCATAATAGGTAGACTGTATGTGCCACGTTTACCATATTTGAAGTCTTTAGAAGCCACACAACAGTTTTGTGTGAGGAACAAACTGAAATTCAAGTCATTATTTACTAAAAATAGTTTGCCCTGGCTTTCCTTGGCATTGTTTGAGTGAAGTAACGATACCTGTGGCCACTTGCAATACATAGCCACTATGTTTAAGAATGTGTCTTAAAAACTAGTCAGACCAACTAGATGTTAAGTGGTAATCAGTCCTTTTTATTTTACTTTTTAGATTCAGTTTAAGCCAGTCTACTTTTTTATGTAATTGACTTAAAGTTGGCATGAAACGGAAGTTGCAATAGTCTTTTCTTCATATTGTGATGTATATCTGAGTGAAACCGCTTCTCGAACAAGAAAAAATGCAGGGCGGGACTTGATTTTGTCCATCAGGAACTGATTGGATCATTGTGGTTTGCTATTGCTGTGATGTCATGTGAGTGACAGGCTGACAGGCTCATTTTTAGTTTATATTATTCAAATCAGTTAAATGATTCTTAGGCTGCATTAACTAGGTCAGCCGGAACCGGGAACACTTCCCATAAAACCTGATGTACTCGTTACATCATAAAAAGAATGGCATCTACGCTAATGTTAGTCTCTCTGTTTATCCCGAGGTTAACTGCAGTCAGCCGGATCCGGGCCGTTTCCAGATCAGATGGTAGACCTGTGCCCAGACATGACCAATGCATCCCTGAAGTGTCTGCAGAGAACGTGTAAATTAGACTCCCCCCTGAAATTGCCTCATCGACACGGCATGCTCAATAAACCCGTCCCCGGCGTGATGACTGCAATCTTTTTTCTAATATTCCTATCTAATAATTGCCTTATCGACACGGCATCCCAATATACCGTCTCCAACGTAATGACTCCGACCTTTTGAATATCCCTATCTAATAATTGCCTTACCGACACGGCATGATGGAGACCAGAGGAGAACTGGCACCCTGGCTCAGCCTGGTTTCTCCCAAGGTTTATTTTTCTCCATTAAAACCTCCTGATGGAGTTTTGGTTCTTTGCCACTGTCGCCTTTGGCTTACTCAGTTGGGGACACAAAATTTCTAAATATTCGAACTAAATATTCAAAAAAAATTTCAACTAAATTACTGATCTGCCCGCATTGTCACTATGATAATTGAAATTAGCTGGATAACATCACCGTTTTCTCCAGAGCGCCTGTACAGCCGAATCAAATTCTGTTGCATTATTTTCCTGTCTAACACTGTGCAGCTGTTTTGAAACAATCGGCATTGTAAAAAGTGATATATATATAAAGGTGACTTGACTTGACTATCCCGTCCTCGTGCCAGTAAACGTCATCAGAGAAGAGATGTCATTGCAAAAGCGAAAGGAAGTTACTTTGATTAAAGATTAAGGACATATGGATTTTTTAAAAGTGCACGGATAAATGATCTATGATACATACTGCAATATTCAATAAAAAATAATAAGTGATATTTTTGATTACATGAGGACTTAATGAAAAAAAGTAATGACCACTCTCAAAAAAAAAAAAAAAAAATAGATGACAAACTTTAAAGACTAAGCAGTTTATGCAACTAGCCACTGATTCATGAATAAACCTTTCTTTTGGATTAATCAGTCGACCCTGTTTATAAAACTGGTCTGAATGAATAGTTTGTAAATCAGACTGATTTGATTATTGGGAACTCACTGAGTAATGTGGTCATCGCAGTTAAGATTATTGTGTTTCTTGTGGAAAATTAGCTAATATGATTCATGTGCTATAAGTCTTCTGAAGTTCCTATCCATTGTATTTGCATGGAAAAGAGCAACTAGGCCATTTTGCAAAATTTCCCCGCAAAAAAGCAAAAAAGTCCCGCACCGCACATGGCATATACAAAATATATATATATATATATATATATATATCGTGGCCACGGATTAAGAATCAGGCTCGTTTTAGTAAATCGTGCCCATGATTTACAAATTTTTTACTAAAGTTGTGGCCACGAATTAAGAATTTGTTCCCACGACTAAAACAATGGAACGAATTATTGCAACATGGCCACGTTTTAGTAAAACAAGGGAATTGATTATTATAACCTGCACACAATTTACTTAAAACAAGGGAATGAATTAGTAAAATGTGCTGATGTATAAGTAAGTTCACTGTAAAAAATTATAGGATCAATAAGTTATGACAATGTTTTTAAGTTACTTTAACTCATCAAAATAAGCAATTTCAACTTTTTAATTTAAGTTACAGTATACAAGATTCAACTCAAAATTGTAAGTCAGTTTAATTGAAATTGTAGTTAGTTGAATGACTTAAATTTTTAAGTTAAGGCAGCAACTGAACTTAAGTTTTAAAGTTGAAATAGGTTGACATTTTTTACAGTGTTGTGGGAACGAATGGTTCATTCATGGGCATGATATACATATTTTGGTTCTCCACGTCATATGCAGGGCTCAGTACTAGACAAAGCATATCTTATTGTCATTCTCCAAATGTTTTTCAGGTCTCATGCATTCACCATCTTCTCTAAAATTAGTGGGAGATGAGGCACCTGTCTATGAGCACACTGCTGAGTGTTCTGTTTTTGTCCAGAGGCAGAAGAAATAAGAAACTCTTTGAACTTGTGAGTTTGTGACATCCGACCCCTGGAGCTCTTGAGGTTGATGCCTTGTTAAAGCTGTGTTTGAGTTCATTACAAGGCCACAGCTTTGGCCTGCTACCCCAGGCCCCAGACAGGTCAGGGAACATTCACCACACATTCCTGTCCAGCTATTGCTCCTTTGGAGAGCTGCTTGGAGATACACTGAGGTGCGTTTTATATGAGAGATCTTGACATTTAGGCCGCTCGAATATAACGCTTTAACAATTAAGTTAGTACACTCTCATGTCTCATCACACCTTAGATGTATATCACTTTAGTGATCACTCCCATAAAGTATCTATGCCTGTCTGAGCAGCTTGAGCTCCATCACTACTTTGACTTCTCAACAAGAGATTAAAGTCATGGCTTATTCAAATCCCAAACGTCGGTCAAGATCAACAGCACTTTTAAAGATCATCTGTATTATTAGGTATGAATCTCTGCCCTTCCTCAACTCATCCTTGACATTTTAAGACAGGGAGTAGGAGATTTTTGGAAAATAACACATACCTTTTTGTGTCAAATGTATGGAAAGCATGTGTGCCTTAGGCTGGATGACCGAAGAGAGGCTCGGAGAGAGAGAGAGAGAGAGAGAGAGAAATGGGGAGGAGAAGGATTAGAGAGAGAATCACCCTGTCATAATCAATTCCTCTATTGAATGATGGAACATTTGTGTAATTTAACAAATGCCTCTAATTTAAATGTCAGTAATATAGTCTACAGTTGATTAATTTACAATTTCCCATTGGGCAATACAAGTTGACCATACAGTATATTCTCCATTTCAGAGACGTGTGGAACATTACAGTATTTATGGAAAGTATCACTTGAATTTTCAGAATCATATTTGGAATTTTATCAAATATTCCAAGTTGTATCTATTTCAGTTTAATTATATGCTGCTTTAATTTTGGTCTGTTGCCTTATTATGACTTGAGCTCATTTTCCACTAGCTTAAAAAAACCTTGAGAGAGAGAAAAAGAAAGAAAGAAAGAAAGAAAGAAAAAGAAAGAAAGAAAGATAAAGAGAGTTGTTAGCCTGAGGATGGGGCTTTTCCTCATTCATTCTGTCAGAACAGGAACACAAGCTCCGTCAACAGTTTGGGTTTTTTCCCGCCACAATTTTGATTGGCATTTCAACGGCTCTGGGCTTTTCAGATTAAAAAAAAAGTTACCCTTGAAAATGTTCAAACCTGTTTTCTATCTCTTTTCTGCTCTGTCCTTAATCACACCCCACGTATCCTAGTAAGCGGCGGTGCACCAGAACACAACAACACACTGCTGCAAATGTGTCATTGTCATTGATTAATGCGTTGTTGGGTGTCTGTTTCTGTTAAATTCTTTTAGCCCCATTGCCTAATATAACGATAGAATAACAGATGTTATTTTATGTTGTTTATTTCAGTGAATTGGGAGTAATGTTTTTCAGCACACTTTGTGAGCAGAATCAACTGCAAGCTGCAAATGCTAGCTACATAGCTAACTTGAGAAGCACACTGAGAGGACAACAGGTAGTAGTTACAAGCATGTGAAAGTAGGCCTAATTCAAATAAAACCATGATATATGACTGTGGACACATAAGTCACAACAGCTTCCAGACAGTAGAGCTATAAGCCAACAGTCTCCGTACTGAGGTTTACAAATAAATTAGCTCCTCTTTGGCTAAGGCTATACTTGCTAACTGCTTAGACATGTTATTGAAGCAATGTTTGTCTTATAACCTATTGAATGTTACTTGTAGGATAATGTGTTTACAGTACAATGCTGTGAACTTTGTATAACATAGCAGTATAGTTCCTGAAATGTTTTTCAAATATTTTGTAGAATATATAAATACTGTAAATACAAATAAATACTGTAGATTTTGTGAGAAATAAGACCTGTTTCTATGACTTTAAGTCAGGGGTCTCCAAACTCAGTTTTGTAGGGCCACTGTCCTGCAGAGTTAAGCTCCAACCCCCAATTAAACACACCTGAACCAGGTTATTAGTGTTTTACAAAGGCCTTGTAAGACACTGATTAGCTGGTTCAGGTGCGTTTATTTGGGGTTGGAGCTAGACTCTGCAGGACAGTGTCTAGCTCCCAGGACCGAGTTTGGAGACCCTTGATGTTAGCCTGGCGTGGCCATACTCAATTCTAGTCAGAAAATGAGTCTGGTACCGCTCCATTGAGCTTTGATTATGGGGCGTGTTTCAACCGAGCCAGGAAAGACCTCAATTGGATAGACCCACAACCAATCAGAGCAACGGAGCGACGCGTAACGTTAGTTGTCAAATGTCAACAGAACTCAACTGCACTGTTACCAAGTCCGTGTTTTTCTCCATGTCCGCGGGTTGAAGCGACCCCAATTATGTGATTATATAAACCCAGGAATGCGAATTTTAGCAGGCAACCTTGCCAAAATAACATATTTTGCCAACCAAACGCCATTTTTTTCCGGAGAACCCCCCAGAAAGTTATAGTTTTGGGCTATAGTTTTGAGTAGCAATTGTGCGCGACATTGCAAAAACACTTGGAAACCCTGTCTGCACGCACGCTGGATTAAGTAACGTTACACGAAAAAGATGAGTGTAAATGATCTTTGCCAGTAATAAAATAATTTAAGGATACACAGAGTACTTACCAACACGATCATCGTTTCTGAGAGAAATAGTAAAGGTGAATGCATATACGAACAAGTTCTCAGTTTAGGATAAGAGCAAATTCAACCCAAGAGCCTTCGATGACGTGGATGATTACGTTACTGTTGATCATCTGTCCATCATCGTCTAAAGCCCGCCCTGACAATTTCATTGGTCCGAACAGTTTCTGTTCGGGCATAATTCCTCCTCTATGGAGCGAGTCCAGACTGAATTGCCCGAGCAAAAATTTTTGTGGGCGGGGCTAAATTCGGCTGGCATCCAGGCTACCTTGATGTAAGTGGTCAAAAAAAAAAAAGGGAAAAAAGTGTTACGAGAGTGGCCCAGACGTTTTTAAATTAGGAAACGTTCTCTACCTTGAACGTTCTCTACCTTGTAAACTCAGCGAAAAAAGAAACATCTCTCACTTTCAACTGTTTTTTTAACGGGTAAATATTTGTATGAACATAAAAATATTCAACAATTGAGACAAACTAAACAAATTTTACAGACATTTGATGAACAGAAATGGAATAATGAATAATCCCTCAACAGAGTGGGGGTTAGTAAGTAGCAGTTTTACATCTGATGTGTCCACTAGCTGCTTTAAGTTCTACAGTGCATCTTATCAGTTCCAGTTCTTGCTGTGAGATGTTACTCCACTCTTCCACCAAGGTACTTGCAAGTTCTCAAACACATCTGGGGGGACGTAGTTTAGACGTGGTTCGGCACTACAAGGACGATCAGCTGTTCTTCCTGTCTCACCGTAGCACCGTCTTAAGCATCTTACATTACAGACATTGTAGTTTATTGCTCTGGCCACATCTGCAGTCCTCATGCCTCCCTGCAGCAGGATGTTGGCATGTTCACACAGGTGATCAGGGACCCTGGGCATCTTTGTCCTGTTTTTTTTTCAGGGTATGTTCACACTTGGCATGTTTGGTTCAAATAAAACGAACCCTGGTGCGATTGCTCTGTTAGTGTGGTTCATTTAAACATGTATGAACACTGCCGTGCGAACCCCGATGCGTACCAAACAAGAGTCCGCTGAAAAGATAGGTCTCCGCTTCTAAATGAACTCTGGTGCGGTTTGAATGATATATGAATGCAACACAGACCAAAGACATGTAAACTGACCAAAAACAGGAAGGACAGAATGCTCACGCATGTTTTTTTTCTCATCATGGTCGTGAAGTTAAACAGGCATCAGAACTGCGTCTCCACGCAGCAGATCTGGAGATCAGCAGAGCTGTTTTGACTCCTTTACACATTTTATAAGCTCTTAGCCTGCATGTGATGGTATTTTGACCAGCTGATAACATGCTATGCACATACAATGAAGCATTTATCCCAGCAGCACACCGCAACACAGTTTTGGATGTTCGGTAAGTTTGTCTCAAAATAGGCAATACGTCATAATAGCCAACCAATCAGGTAGTGAACGTATCCCTATATACTTTTAGGTATGGTATCTTCTGGTTCCGGACCAAACGAACCAAGCAAACCAAACTACAAGTGTGAAACTATACACCCTCAGAGTCAGTAGAAATGTCTCTTTAATGTCCTAAGTTATTGTAACTGTGACTTTAATCATTTACCACCTGTAAACTGTTAGTGTCCTAAGTTCTGTTCCATAGGTGCATGTGCATTTAAGGTAGGGTAGACACTTTTTGTTATACTGGTTGAAACTTTCTTCACATCCTGATAGCAATCAATAACAGAAGAGGTTTAAATTATAAAACATGTACTGTATATATTCTGTGGAAGTCTCAGGACCAAAAAATTTTCATCCTGTCATTGCATTCGGTCCGAATGCAATGATAGGATGTCCTAAGCTGCTTGTCAACATATTTATTTCCATACCTCTGAGCACCCTACTCGCACAGACAACACACGTCATCAGCGCGTTCAGTAACACCATGTCTTCACTGGATGCGACCGCTAGAAGCGGTCTACACTGGCCGCGGCAAAGCGACCATTGCAAATCCATTTGTCCTCTCTATGAGAAGTATTGCGAGTACTTCGGGTACTTCATTTGTCGTGCCGCGCCACATTCAGTGTAGACAACATCACTGATTAATAGGGTTGGGTACTGAAACCCGGTGTGTAACCGGTCCGAATCAGAACGCAGATTTCAGTGCCAATAAAATTGAAACGTGCTTTTGCGCTTTGGCTGGCGCCGAGCCAGAGACAGACGCGCTCGGCGTTCGTCACATATCACAACTATTCAGTGTTTTCAACCACATAATGTTTATTTTAGGTTTCAGACATTTAAATGCTCATAAGCACGTAACGTTACTAGCAAAAAATACACACTGATGTCTATGGAAGCGGCAATAACAATCCTTTCAGACATATTATAATTTGACTAACGTTACGTGTTTTATTCATATCAGATACATTACATAGTAACTATATAGTTTACTCTATTCTTCTCCCAGTTCAGCGGTCACTTATTTTCATGTATTTTGTGAGACGTGGATGAATATACGTGTATTAAATCCGACAGATCCGAATCTCTGAGGTGAAAACTAACATGCGCCCATTGCACATTACAGATCAACTAACACACATTCACTTACACATATTTGAAAATCAGAATATCAGATAGTTCATGACATTGTTAACAAGTTTGTGATGTGAATATGTTGAATAAAAAAGAAAAAACAAAATAAACCAGATACAGATGAGCTGTATTGTAGGATATTGTAGGATGTAGGCGCTATTGTGGCAGCTGTGTGTCATGTGAGAAGCATGATGCGTCGCCATGGAAACAATAAGGCGATGCATTCTAAAATATTTAGCCAGAGGATATGGTCATATTTCTGCAAAATAATGCTGAACCTTGAAGCTGGTTTGTAGCATACCAAGAATACCAACTACTTTGCTGTTATTAGTACTGTAACTGTTATTTAGTTTTAAATTAGGCCTATTGTAGTTGGGTTAGGTGGCTTAGGTTTTACTGTGAATTTGTTGAGTAAATTGTGTTTTGTATTTATTTATATTTATATATTTATAAGTATACTTTTAAACTTTTAATAAATTGTTCAATTTAAATAATAATTAAATAAAAAGTCATTCTTTAATCTCATCCACCTCGTTTTGTGGCTTTTAAAAAAAATTAAAAGTATCGGTTCAGGCACTGTTTGGGCACCGGTACCGTTTTAAAAGTATCGGTTTGGCACTGGTATTGTAGAAAACCCAAACGATACCCAACCCTTGATTATAATGGGTTATATTCTCTTTTGTTGCGTCGCATCGCATTGCGCCGCTCGTGTTCAGAGATCTAGACAGACAGTCACAGAGCACCACAAACACCTTTGAGAGCACCTTTTACAGTTCCTCCTGAACCAAAACAACGATCTTATCCTGTGTTAATGGTACCGTAATTGTAACCGTAAATGTGAGATGACAACCCGTGACGTTCTACATGGAGCTACATGGAGACATTTCTATGTCAACACTATCAATGCCGAAATGAATCTGCAGCAGTCAGGTGGTATAAGTCAGAGCTCTGTAAGTTCTAAGTTTTATTATTGTAATGTTACGTGCTTTGAGACATGATAATTTAACACCGTCTCTCATATCATGATGCTTTGCAGAATCTTGGATCTTAGGGTGGGATCGTATGCTTTCAAAGCTAGCTTGCTATTGCTAGCCTCGCTGAAATTACCTACCCTAGCTTTAATTGTTTATGGTTCATCGAACAAGCACGAAAAACATTGTTTAAACCTTTCAATAAAGATATGTAAAGCTTATTTGGATTTGGACTAGTGAGATATCACAGGGGACAGGGCTTCCCAACACAAACACTGATCCGGAAAAAAACCCTCTTAATTTTAACATTACATTTGTTTAATTTTTTTGTTTTTATTGCTCAAGTAAGTGTTGAATGTTCATATCCTGTGTCCTATTCTTCTACAATGCAGAATGGCAGCACAGTTGAAAGATTTGTTTGAGCTGCGTCCTCTGTACAGACGTGTATTTGCATTTCCTTCAGCCTGAGGCTTATTCATTTCACCTTTGGTTTGAAAGGGCCTTTACATTTGCCAAAAATAGAGCTTTTGTTTTTCTGTTATTATAAAAACAAACAAGCAAACCCAGCCCAGGTGAGAAAAAGTAACTAAGTAGTGCAATTCGTTACTTTTTTTTATGGAGTAATGCAATATAATAACACATTACTTTTAAAAGCAACTTTCCCCAACACTGTTAGTTTAGCCTTGGTTATTTAGGACTAGATTGCTGAACATTTTTCCATCTTCACTTTGCTGCCAAAATACAGTTTTAAGAGGAATAGTTTAGGATGCTTGCATTATTATTTTTGCGTTGAATAAAATACATCATACTGTAAATGCCCCTGAAATCCATCTTAAGCTCCTGTTATGAAACATGGTTCGTTTCTAGCTTGTCCAAGCTGATCATTGGCTACTCAACCTGGCACCATGTTCCAAAAACCAGCTAGACTTCCTGAAGCTGGTTACATCTACTTGTAGCTTGTTTGTTGTTAATGACCAGACTGCTACCACATAGCAAAACACAACTACCAGTTCATACTTTTGTACTACTATTGGTGCGGTGTTCGAAGCGAAGGACAGTGTGATAACTTCTGTTGTCATAAACTCTGCCCTGGCCTGAACCTCAGTTTTGAGACTGCTGGCCTTGTGCTGCGGAAACTACTGTGACGTATGGCTTCGGGGCTCTGTCTCCGGGAGCTGCCGCCTGTCACTGTTCAACTAGCGGAGCTGTCAGTGAGCTAGAAGGCGCTAACAACTTTGACTCCACCGGCACTCCTACGTAAGCGAGCTGACACTTTTGATTAAAGTTGTAATGTATTACACAACTCCCTAAAGCCCTTCTGAGTGAACTGAGATGGACGTAGAAGTTTGGTTTTCACCAGAGCCAAGACGGTTTTTCCAATTCCATTCAGAAGCCTGACCAAACATTAGCCAAATGTCATAATGTGGTAGCTACAGACTGGGCAGATAGTAATGCGCTTTTATTGTTAAAATTGGCAATTGATATTTTTAACCATGTTTCTTCTAAAAACATAATTATGAGAGAGAATCATTCTTCAATTGGATCTTTTCAATGAATCTGTTGATCTAATTCACAAGGCTGGCCTGAATGATTCATTCTTCAGAAATTCTCCTTTTCTGTTCCATGGAAGAAAGTCATTCGGAATGAAATGAGGGTGAGTAAATGATGACAGAATTTTAATTTTTTTTGGGGTGAACTATCCCTTTAAAGAAACCTCTCACCACTTTTTTTTCTCACTCACGCAGACACACACCAGCCATCTTTATCCGTCTCGTCCACGGTCACTATTTAAAGTTTGTGTGTGCGTGTGTGTGATTGGATGACTCCAGAGATAACATCAGGTGGTCTGGATGATCTGGAGAACACAGGTGTAGTCCATACCCATTCATCATCGAACCCTGAATGAGAGTAACTGTGCGTTCCTCTTCTTAATCCAGATAATAAGGTTAATAAGGCACCTCTGTGCATGGCTGTCAGTCATATTAAACCTCTCCCTGTGCCCAAACAAGCAAATAGCAAATTGCTGAAACTGCAACATGACAAAATATCAGGTAATCTGCATACCATTTTATATACAGGGCAGAATTTTGGACCAATGAGATTCCCCAATAGACGGAGTCAACAAGTATGGGACAAAAATTGTGATTTAAATGGAATTAGATGGCTTTTAGCACTATTATTTTATGTTATTTTTGTGCATTTGAGTGTTATTACTGTGTAATAATAATTAACAACATGTACTTACTATAGGGTTAGTATTAGGATTGGAGTTTGGATTAGGGTTAGTTGCATGTAATTATGCATAATTTATAGTTATTACTACAGTTGTAACGTGTAACAAGGACAATGTAAAATAAAGTTTTACTAAATATTTATTTGTAAATATTTTGTAAAGGTTATTAGAGTACGTTTTGCAACAGAAAAAAGCTTTCTACTTCAAATTTTCACATTTAATTGAATGTTATTATTCAATTATTTGTGAAAATTGTTTCAAAATAAATCTACACCAACATTTTTTCAATGTACCTAAAAAATAAACCTACACTCAAGGTACACAAAAGGTTTAGTGTTCTTTATAGAACCCTATGGTTCTTGACTCAATTTTAAAGAACACTTAATGCCAAAAAAATTCTGTATAAGGAGGAATGTCTTAAATGATTGCATAATACTTTCAAGATTTTTTCATTTTTTTCTAGTAATAAAGTATACAAGCTGTTTAATTCAATCAAAATAAAACAAAACTAATTCCAAAATATGATCCTATGTAATGACCCCTATATAAAAAGCACCTGACAGAAGCCTTTAAGATATAGAACCTTTTCTTCAAAGAGTGTATGAGACTGCTTCGCCTCAAAACTATTGCTATTGGATTTGCTACTGATATTGAACCAATACAATTGAAAAGTAAATCTCTTCTGACCGGGCTATCTGTTTCACCCTCCTTTTCCTAAGTGGCCCCCATTATCCCCGAACATCCTTGATCTTTTCACACTGAATTGCAGCTGGTGGATTTTCCTGCGGTATCATTAAAGCAGTGACACCGGCTGACATGCAGGGGGGGTTTGGTATGAAGGGTGTATAATGGCATTCCTCTCTCGCAGAGATGAGTCAAGTCCCATTGAAGCCAGCAGGAGACCAGAGCAGGTCAGAATGCTCACTGGCCTCCCGATGCTGTCTCCTTCATGCCCATTCTCTCTCTCCAAAAAAAGAGACTTTTCTCAATTTTAATTAATTCAGAATTAGAGTTTTATGTAAAGTGTTTGTGTATGTTTCCGTCTGAAAGGGCTCTTTCTTTTTGAGAACTAAGAATGAAAGCCTATATGTCCTTAAATCCGCATAGGCTTTGTTGCAATAACAATAAGAGCAGCTTGAATCCATATTATATGTATATTAAAAAAGTTTGCTCTGCTATTTGGCAACTTTATTAGATCTTTGATTGCGCGCCGAATGGAACGATTAATCTCAAATTATATGATTTCTCAGCAAATATAAATCATTTCATTAATTTGAATATATTTTTAAACGATACACACTAAACGATTTTTTTTTTTTTTTTGCACATTTAACTTCCACTGTTTTGACAGGTACTTCAGATAATAAGAGCTACTGAAAAGTGTTTCCAGGTCAAGCCGTGACTTGATCATCTGAGGTCAGGCCTCTTCTGAGCTGTTGTGTTGTAACCGAGCTGAAGTTTTGATAGATAACAGATGAATGGCGGCACAAACAGCCAGCTGGATCCGAACGGATGGTGGCTTTGCGGTGTTGTTGTGGGAAGAAGCCACAAATACCTTGTTCCTTTCTGTCTGGTATTTGGTATTTTCCTGCTCATCATCTGCAATGCATGTGAAATTGAACAAAGCTAGACAGGCTGATCGCTTTCAATAGCTCTCCCCGCTTAAGACTGAGCTTAATTAGTTCATCTTGAGAGGATAAAGTCAGATATTAGCGGCCTGGTAAGCTGCTGAAACAGATTAGGGAAGAAATTGGCCTGATTATTGCAACACTGTTCATCACAGATTTAAAGTCCATTCAGATGTGAAGGGATTAAAAGGAGAGGATCTACCAGGATGGAATAAATTCTCACTATGAGAATATAAATATAAAAAAAATCAGGTTGATTTACATTATGATAGTAATAATTATTTTGTTACATATTAATATATTATAATTTTTGGAATAAAATGACAAATGTATGGCTGCATCAAATAAAATCACATGAATGTGAGGTATGAATAAAAAATATGGGCATTTTGAATCACTTAGTAGAGATATTTCACCTGCTACATACATATTTTCCATGAATCCACTTCTGTGTATTTAGGACCACAGCAGGTTCACTGATGCCATTGAGACTCCTCCAGGTAGAAGACAAGTAATGATGACGCATCTACGCATTTACCTGTAGCCATGCATCACTTTCTTTCTCACGCTCTCATTTTCTCTCCCCTCAACGTTAAATTGACTTAAATCAAAGAGGTTATGCATTGTCAGTGGGTGAATCTTACACCGTCAGTTAGAAGAAACAGATGCAGGTCAATGACTCGAGACTCGTTTGCCCTTTGTCAGTTTCGTCTGGTGGCACCACGCAAATAATAATGCTTCAGCCCCGTGGCCTTTGTGTGTGTAAGCATATGAGTGCGACTGCATGTTTGGCAACCCTCGCTCCATAAACGAAACCAGAAGATGCTGGTGGTTTGGAACGAGAGTGCAGCGGGGACCACATGCTAACTGGGACTACTAAAGCACATTAGTTCTGACAAGTATTGTATCATGAGCCAGGGGGGCTTTTGTCGTACGCCTACACAAATATTTTTGCAAAAAGACTCATGTTACAAGAGAACCCTGTGAGGTCAGTGGCATTTCGAGGATGGGGTAATTAGTGGAACTATGACATATCAGCACCATTCGGAGGTAAATATGATCCCTGCAGAATGTAGCGAAATCTACTGAACATAAGTACTTTAACAGTAGTCAAGTCGGAATGATATCATTTGAACAAATGGAAATGCATATACATTATGTATTTCTGTAATATTCAATATTTTAATAATATCAATTTCTGCAGGATTAAAGTAGTTAATTTGTTGAGTATGACTGAACTCAACATTGATGAAGAATTTTGGTTAATCTCAATGTTTAATAATAAAGGTTTCGAAAATTAACGGGATATCTTATATTTAAGGCTATACTTATTTTGTTTGGAAAGTTGCTTATTGAACAGGCAGTCATTGTTTTTGAAATCACAAATAGGATTATAATAATACGCAACACAACGTTTTTAGAGAGAAATCAGTGTTCAACGCCGCTTCAGGTTTATAGTGTAATGAAACGTAGGGTTAAACCCCAATGAATTTATTAAGACCCAAGCCAAGGGACATCCACACTAATGCCCCAATTAACACTCCTAACACGGCTGGAGTGCTGAGGCTATTAGCGAAGACAACAATA